>NC_143016.1:135777160-135802160 GCF_055824585.1 Amblyomma mixtum | reverse complement strand
TGCGGCACCTCTTTATCTCTTCCTTCTTTCAGTCCCACCTTCCCCCTCCCCTTAAGGTGCGGTTCAGGTGTTCACCGAGATATGTAAGGCAGATACTGGGCCATTTGCTTCCATCAAAAACCAATTTACCAATTTCTGCCGTTTTTTCTTTCATTCCAAACTTCCTCCCTTCCCTCGCGGCGAGGTTGAGGCGTCCACCGATGTGCGAGAGTTACTGCGTCTTTCCTTTCCTCTAAAATCACGATCACAACGGAGACGCACAACCCTAAATTCAGGGAGCAGCGTCACTGGAGCCCGTTCGTGATCTCTTCGGACGGCGGAAGAGCTGTTTTGATAGGCCTTCTAGAGACCGAGCGATTTGGCCAACGGGCAAGGCGTAGCACCGAACAGGTGATGTTGCTCCGTGGACTCCCTAGCGGCGCTGCAACAAGCTGTCGCATTCCACTATTAAAGGCGAGGTTAACCGTCCTCCAATTTCTTCATAACCAGTCTGAGACTTTGTGCGTCCAAGCAGAATGACACTACAGCGGTTTCCTTATACTTACAAGCTAACCACATTATCCGCCGCGACCCAAAGTGACACTGACGGTAGTAAAAAATTGGTTTTTGTGTAACGAAAATGAGCAGTACCTGTCTCACATACGTCAATGGACACCTGAACCGCACCGTAAGGTAAGGGAGGAAGGTGGGCGTGAAAGAAGAAAGAGGAAAAGAAGTGCCGCAGTGGAGGTCTCCGGAATAATTTCGACCACATGGGGTTCTTAACGTGCTCTGAAATCGCATAGCCCACGGGCGCCTTTTTTGTGTTTCTCGTTCATCGAAACGCGGCCGCCACGGTCGGGTTCAAACCTGGGTACTCCGGCTCGGTAGACGAGCACATTAACCACTGAGCCATCGCGGCGGGTTCACCATAGTGGCTCAGTGGTTCTGGCGTTTCGCTACTAAGCCGTAGAGCCCGGGCAAACCCGAGTTCGAACCAGACGGCGGCGGCCGCGTTCCGTCGGAGGCGAAACGCAAAGGGCGCTCGTGTACTGGCGGTGTCAGTGCACGTAAAAGGTGCCCAGGTGGTCGAAATTATTCTCGAGCCCTCCACTACAGCAGCAATTACAGCGAAAGCTCTACTACGCTAGTCCCAACCAGTTTCTCTGCGTGTTGCGTCGCAGAGCAGTTGGTTAGCAACGGCGCCCCTAGCAACTCGTTCTGCGTCTAGAAACAGGTGGTCACTGCGCCGAGCTCTGCTTCGCCGTGGCGTAGCTTGTGCTAGTGTGACGTGATAGTATAGTAATGAGCATAGTTACTAATAAATTTAACAATGTCCACATGTAATAGATCATTAGAAAGAGGAAGTTTAGCCTACTTAACACTAAATATACAGATTCATTACCGTAATTAATCAAACATGTACGTTTCCTATATAAATAGATCATTGCATGTGGTACACACGTGACGTGAGTCTTTACTTCACCTTGAAAAAAAATTAAGAGGAATGTGAAGACAACTTTGGGTGAACAATGCCGTCATATACTGTATAATGCAATGTAAGTCGCATGACAGCATGACGTCAATCTACGCGTTGAAAAGGCGCCTACGGAGGTTGCTCTCGCGGGGAGTATCTGTTACAGCCGCCGTCACCGCTTCGGTGGACGCGGTTGTTGCGACACGCATCTGTTCTCACACATCTTTCATCTCTCTGTTTGCGGTTGGCAGCCATTGTGGCTCAGCTCGAGCCAGGATGAGGATTGAGCATTATTAGACCTTTTTTGTCGTCGTTAGTGCACTGTTGCTTAAGCTGGCCTCAATGAAGAGGCGACCTCGAGGATCTGCTCTGCGATGTTCGCTTGTTCTTCTTTATTTTTGTTGCGTATAATCTTTGACCAGTTGTCAGCTCAGGGATATGGTAGGTGCTTTCTGCGGGGAGGATTTCGCTCCCTACAGAATATGGTTATCATCTGCATTAATGTTTTTGTCACAGATTTGGTAGTGTTAACTCTACCTTTTGTAATTAAGGCCAATCGATCCAGCCATTGGACAGGCCCATGCACTTTCCTTTTCATCCTTCCTTCAGTCAGTTTTAATCGCGGTCACACGGGTCTCCCGGGCCGCGTCGCGACTCTCCACTAAAAGTAGTCTCCCTGTCTGTTACGTTTGCTGCCTCGTCGCTCGACTCGAGCGGAGTAGGGAATTGGGCTTTGAGCGAGTTAAGCTCGCTGGCTAGTTTGTCATTTTGAGCTCGCAAGAGGGCGACCTCGCGCTTGAGTTCCTCTGTCTCGGCGGTGCTGGTGGGGGAGGACGGAGAAAGGGAAGGAGAGGAAGCGACCCTCGCCCAGCTGCCTACCTTGGGTTGGTTGCAGGCGGCGCCGCCAGATGGAGCGCTGAGAGCTCGGAACTCTGCTGCTCCGGGTGGTGGCGTTACCGTTGCTGTCTTGCCAGGGGGAGGCATCACGGCGTGGCGTCTTCTGGTTGTTTTGCTCATGGTTTTGCTGCCGCCCTCCCCGTGTAGCGCCGGAATTGGCTCCCTTGGATGGCGTCCTGAGCCCTGGCTGCGGCAGCTTGAATTTTCCGGTGCATTCGCGGGAGCTGGTGAGGTGCGTTCCCCCGCAGATTATACACATAGGATTGCAGTCGTGGGGGGCCATCCCCTCAGTACCAAGCCCCATGTTTTGGCCACAAAGACCGCATCTTTCCTTGGCCGGGGTGGTAAAGTTGCCCACCCGGTGCCCCAGTGTGTCGCAACGGTAGCACGCTGGCACTGTTTTTTTTTTGTACTCCTTGACGAGAGTCAGTTCTACGTTATAGTGGACGTAACGCGGAACGTTGCGTCCCTCGAAAGTCAGCACAGCTAAGTTTGATCGTCCCAGCTTGCGTACATGAACTGGTTCACCACCGCGCCACTGCACATTGTGTTTTAGGGACTCGCTGGTTTCTAGGTTGTGTACAGATATCACACCGCGACACACATCACCGGTGAGCTTGAGGTGGCCGTGAAGCGCGAGCGATCGTCTGCTGGTGTTGAGCTGCATGTGCGTCAGCAGCTTTTTAACTACCTCGGTGTTCTGCGTGCCACAGACGATGATGTTTTGTTCCCAATTTGGTGAAATGGTGATGGTGTTCATGTGCTGCCTACCAATGAGTTGCGAAATGGCAGCGCCGAGCTCACCTTGCTGAAAGGCTGTCTTGAGAGCGACCGTACTGCGTGGCCGCAGCCCGACCACGTAGTCGTCAGGTTTATCCTGACCATTGGCTTGGGAGTCCAATTGGAGACCGGTGAAGAAGTCTTCTGTGGAGGTTTGAGAGACGGAGCGCGAGCGTCTCCCGTTGCTGAATTATTGAGAGGAGTCTTGGGCTTTGCAGCTCCTCGTGCGTTCTGCCGGCGGCGGTGCCGGCTCTCAACGACTTGAAAAAGGGCAGCTTGCTGCGCCGAAATGCTGGATGGGCCGTCCTCTGGCTGGCTTACAGGGACAGACGACCACGACAGAGTCGTGTGGTCGTATCCGCGTTGTTCAGGCAGATCCATGTTGAGAGGTTGGCCGGCGGGCGTCTCCGCAGCCAACGGCGGGGGAGCCGGAGCCATTAGGCTTAGCCCGACCGCTACGTGGTGATGCGGAGGGTTGCTCGAAATGGCCGAAAATTGGGCGTACCTGGGTCAGATTGGGTTCTCCAGGATCCTGCTAATTTAACGGCTGTAGTCGCACCAGTTTGATAGGCGTTACGTCATGTTGCCGTGGTTCCAGCCGAAAAATCAACGGAGCCCCTGCTGTCTTGGGGTAGCTCGTCTCAACGGACAGGAAGTGGTGCTTCAAAGTAGCAGTGAGTGAAAACGGCATGAAGTGACTCCGAATGGGACTCGAGTCATTAGCCAAGTCTCTTGTTCTGGCAGAGGTTCATCACTTTTTGCTGGCGTTTTAAACCGGAAGAAACGCACTGAATCCTTGTCTTCGTCTCCTAACGCTGTTTGAAGAAAGGCCGTCCCGGCGTCAGCTGTCAGGGCTATCTCGTATCGGCGGAACCGAAGCAGCAGCGGTACGACGTCAGGATTTAAGTTCAGGACCTGCCTCAAATGGTGAAAAGTTATGCCATGAAAAAAAGAATCATCTTTGGATCTCGCCGACACACTTTTACCCATATCTCCACTCAACAGGCCCAAATCTCAATCTAGACTGCCACCCACTCTTTCACGCCATCTGGAAACTGTTTCTCATCGTCTGCGTCTCAACGCCGCATTTATAAACAGCTTGCGGTGCGGTTTAGGACAACTGTGGATCAGTAGAAACACTACGATATGTTCTGTTTGAATGCCCGGCGTATGCCGACGACCGCTCGTAGTATGAACATTGTATGGAGTCACTCACCCAAGTGCCTCTTGCAGTGGACGGTGTGTTATGTCCCTTAGCTTGCTTTACTCAGCTGAGACATGCAATCAACTTTTTATTTTCTTGTATACATGACACGACAAATTCTAATATCTCCATGCAGTTTACCATTACGAGCTCTACATGCAGTGAACGGTGTCGTCCCCTTGTAAGACCTTGCATATCACCACTCAGTACCTCGTAGCATTACTGTAATACAGGGTCTGTTCTGAAAGTAGTAGGACTGGTTTTTTCATGGGCAAACGGGCGGACGAGAGGCGGTCTGCGCGTGCAGGATCGTTGAAGGGGGATATTGGGAATGCTGGGGAAAATCGGCAGTCGGCTCTCGGCCGTTAAAGAGAGCAGGTCGCTTGTACTGTGAACCCTTGTCGAAACGTCTCGTCGCGCAGAATCATAGAGCGTTTACTGGATCATCGATACGTGATCAGATTTTGTGTAAATATTGCTAAAACGGGCAAAGAGGCTCACGACATGATTTAGGAGGCCTACGGCGACGCTGCCATGGGTAGATCGTGTTTTTTGAGTGGCACAAGCGGTGCCGAGAAGGTCAGAAAAGAGTAGAAGACGACGACCGCTCCGGACGCATTTCGACCAGCAAACGAACAAAAATGTGTAGCGAGTGAACCATTTACTGAACAGTCATTGTAGGATGAGCATCATAATAATTGCTGATGAATTGACCATTCCTCAAACCAAGGTTTTTGAGATTATGACAGAAACCTTAGCCATGCGGCAAGTGTGCGCGAAGTGGGTGGCGGCAGTGTTGTCAAGGGAGCAAAAGACCAACCGGAAAGCGATCCGCCAGGATCTTCATCATGTGAGTGGACCCCAATGTTTTTCCCAGCACAATGCGGCAACGCTGCCACAGCCCCCCTACAGCCCCGACTTGGCCCTGCGAGACTTTTTTCTACTGCCGAAAATTAACTCGACGCTCAAGGGGAAACATCACGGATCGGTAGAGGCCGGTTCAACAGGCCGTGACGAGGGAGCTAAACAGCATTCCGGTCCAGGCGTTCCTGAAGGCGTACGAAAACTCTAAAACTCATTGGCAGCAGCGTGTAGTTGCGGAAGGGTGCTACTTTGAAAAATTCTAATCGTTTGTACTATTCTCCTGAATAAACTTTATTTTAAAAAAATGAGTCCTACTACTTTCAGAACAGACCCTGTATCTCCATAAATCTCGCCTTTGTACACTCTTCATGCAGTGAACTTAGTCATGTGTTTTGTAGGACCTAACATTTCTCCAGTTAGTGTCTCGTAGCATTATTCTTTGATGCAAATGTGCGCAGAGGCACTGCCCTTTTTTCTATTCTTTTCATTATATATAGAAACTTATATATTTTTTCTCCTTTTAGTTCTTTACATTGTAATTTTACGCGTCACTCTCCTTCCGGCTATCTATCCCTAAATCCTTTCCTCACGCAGAGTAGCATGTCAGCTAATTTTTCATGCCGGAAAATCTTGGCTCCTCAGTAAAGGATTTCTCACTTTCACTCTGGTAGATTCATAGTCGTGAGTCCGCTGCAAGCGGGGCGAAAAAAAAAAACGAAGCTCAGTGGATGTTTCACGTGAGCCAGCTCGTGACATTCTGCGCAGAAGAAGACGACCAGCCCCAATCGAAAGAGCGTTTTCATGGAAAGGACCGTCCCGAAAGACCCAATGTCGCCGACGTCGGATGCCAGGCAGGACGACTGGGCAGCACAACCGACAGCGTTGGATCACCGCGAGGACAAAGAGGAACCTCAAGGCTCCCCCTCGCGCAAGGAAGCTTCCAGACCCGAGATCGACAAACCTGCCGTCAGTGCTTCCAGCGGCGGTGCAAGCTCAGCGGTCGCCGACGTTGAACGTGAGAAAACTGGAGCTTTTTCAGCATTTTCTCAGTGAGGAAGGCACTAGTTCCGTTACTTCTTTGATACGCAAGGGATTTCCACGCTCCGCGGCCTTTAACGTATTTAGCTGAGCGTTCCTATCGTTTGTTGCGATTCGAGTCGAGCGGACGTTCGTGTGCCGGTGTGGAAAACGATTCGTTCTTAACAGAATTGGACCAGCGACCAGCAAGGCAATTGTTACCTTGACGGCGATGTTAAACATGGTGTTCCGCAGCACAGTTTTCACCTGTTCTTAGCTACCACCGTTATGGTGATCGTAACTAGGAGCGTGAAGACGACACTAGGGATATTTAGGGCTTAGTATATAAAACCAAAGCTCACGAACTGAAGCCAACCTTTTTGGACAACACTGTTATTTGTGAGGCAACTGTGGAATATTGCACGATATTGTTTTAAAGAGGTTAGCTTGCTTATGTTATCGGTATCAAAATCATGCTTTTAAAGTTTGTCTTGCGCTCGCAGCAAGCGGCTGAAACTGCCAAAGAAGCCATTGGTTGCTTTTTTAAATAAACACCAGAAAAAGAGAGAAAGGAATTTTAATGAGGGAAAGATGGAGAGGTCGGCCGGTGGTAACATGGCCCTGGCCTGCTACTCCACAAACACCAGAAACCCACGAGCATCCCGATGGGGAATCTGCAGATATATTGATTGTTATGGTGGAACCTAACGATATGCGAAAAAGTTGCGGTCTTAAAAAGTTCCCCCTGAAAAGAAGCGCTTGTCTGTGATTTCTAGGTACGATTCCAGATCAGCCAATTCCTAAGCATTGAGTACCCGCATAAATGCATCCAGGACGCTCCAACATGCTGATAGGTACACGCGCGCACCGACCTGGTGACCGGTTTTAGGGCGCGTGCAGTCCTAGGAGAAGCTTCGTATAACCCTCTTCGCTCCTCGGAGCACCAGCCCTGTTTCCAACAGCAGAATGAAAAGGTTGCTCCATCTGTGTGATTGTGCTCTCCGTGCGTTTTTCTTTCGCCGTCTTAATAGTGCAAAGGCGTGGCCTCACGCTCTATTCTTTCGAAACTGCATTGAAATTTTCAATCATAATTGGTACAAAACGGCCGGGTGATTTTGTCTTTTATTTGAGCGCAATGACAATTATTGCCATAACATAAAAATAACAGTACACGAATATTGTTTACTTACGACATTGGTTTCTCTGCTTGTCACCAGGCAAAACGGAGGCCGAAAAAGATGAAGCTGAGAATTTATCGTCCGTTGGCGCTTCTAAACGAAGCACCATAAGTACGGCACGAAGACGACGCCAGTCTAAAGCTTCGTCCGCCGCTACGAAGGAACGACATCTGCGCGGAAGCCGTAGCCACGATGGTGAACCACCGCGCGCTCTTCAAACCAAAGAGCCGCTTGAGGTAGACAGAACGGCTGGCGCCTCTCCACGTAGCGAACGAGACACAGTGCTTGCCTGTGGAAAGAAGAGCACTGGTGTCCAGTCACATACATCTGACCATGATCCACAGATGGCAGGCTTACCGTCTTCATTGAACACAGGACCATCTGTTTCCAGCGACGCTCCGCTACCACGTCCGAGTACCTCAGAAGTGCTCCCTACTTCTAGCAAGGAAGGTACGGCCATTTCCAAGAAAAGGACTACCACCAGCCGCACTAAACAAGCTAAATCCAAGCCGTCAGTGCCGGCACTCCCAACCATTATTACTCCGGAAGAAATGCTGCCACCCACTCAAAATGTTCACATCTGTGCCGCTCTGGAAGATCAAACGACCTCAGACGGAATTGCCATTACCGGTCTCAAAGAGGAAAATCCTAGGAAATTCCTATCGCCAGATAAGCCGGATGGGAACCCGCTCCTCACGTGGTGTTCACCTGTCACTCCACCCAAACTGGAAGACAGCACATCAGAGATGGTGGATACCTCTGGGACTGGTCTTAGTAGGTTCTCGCCTCAGTCTCCCACCCAGATAGACCAACTGGAGGTGCCATCAGTCACTGAAACGTCGCCCACGTCCCATATACCTGCTTCGCAGCCAGTGACATGCCTTCCTGAGGCTCATACCACCGCCACCCCCTCCACAAGCCCCGAGGTGCCGCAGCCCGCTTCGCTGCCAAGTCCAACATCGTATCCTCCCGCTATTCTTTCAAGTTGCACGGACATTATCGACGACAACAGATCCATACCGTCGCACCTTGTCCACGCGGACGCTGCGTCACCCACTGTCAGCAGCAAATCAGAGTTGCCCTCTGGAACGGTAAGTGAACTCTGGACACTGCACTGTACAACAGCTCAGTAGTTACCAACGTCAAGACGCAAAATTTTCGCCACACTATCCTTCAATCCAAAAATTGTATAAACTATTGGTGTTCTATTTTGCTTGGCTGAATTGCTGTAATCGAAAGCATACATTAAAGGTGGCGCGCATCATTGGAGCTGAATGCTTTAAAGAATTATTCATGGTGGTGGACGAATAGAGGCGTAATTTTTACAGCTCACTAAGTGAAGCAGATCTCTTGTTCTCGTGGCATGCCTAACAAGTAAACAGCTTCTGTCGTTTCTAAAGTGCTCATTATCCCCAAAAAAATGCGTTTTAGTTATTTTTTTACTGTGAAAAACAATTAAGCTTTGTCAACGCGTATGATTTCTCTTTTTTCACATCACGCACCTCAGGTTGTAGACGAGCCTCGAACATTCGAATCTTACTTTGACCTCGTTAACTCTGAGCAAAATCAGTGCCTGAAACTAAATAGAAGTGGCCTATCTCCCTACTCTCCAAGTGTGTTCTTAGAGCTATTCTTCACTTTACTTGTCACTGATATTACAAGGGGGTAAAGCTACGAGAATGTTAATGAGTATGAGTGGCGCTGGAAGTGATGAAAAAAGCAGCATCGAGACTAAGGTCCCATATAGGACGAAGCAGACTCTACGTCACAGTGCGAAACTAAATTGAAGCTTTGCGCGGAGTCTGGAAAGCCTGCCTTTAAGGTAGCATGAAGGAACAATGAACGATGGTAGATTAAGCGGAATGGCTTTCTTTGTTTGCCGGTGTATATCAGCAATACCTGAAAATCACCCCACATTAACTACTGCTTTTGCCCAGCTGTTTTTGCCTTTCCGGTGACACCTAAAGCTGTGTTCTATACTGTGGTTTAGTCTGCCTTCGTTATTCATGGTTACATGTCATGTAAGCTTACTTGCATGCCTTATACGAGACTGACGTGTTGAGAGAAAAGCCTTTCGAAAATAAGATCTGTTACTAGTCGCATTCAACAATCTTAATCCAAGACGTCAGAGCTGGTGACCGCTACCACATGTAGGCGAGTGGTAGCGGGTGTTCATGTAGGTAATCATGTAGGCGAGTGTTCTATGCTTTGAAGAAGCTTTATCTCTCTGCTTAGATCAGGTAGCGGCGAAGCTGTTCCCTTTGAAGTCCTTAGTTTGGCTTCATGCAAAAATGCAACAGAGCAGTGAGGTTTGACGCTAAGATAACTGAACTGAATATGCTCTCGCATTTTTCTCCCATCAAGGTGGATCAACTTGAGCTGCCATCAGTTCTCGAGGCGTCACCCACGCCGCCGCTACCTGCGTTGCAGACAGTCGCGTATCCTCCCGAGGCCTACACGGCCGTCACTCCGCAGCTCAGCACCGTGGTATCGACGTCCTTGTCGCCACATGTTCTACCGACGACACCAGATGAAATCGCTTCGAAAGACACCGATGCTCCTGGCGCAACCGCGAGCAGCTTATCGCATCCTGTCCACGTAAAGGCTGCGTCACCCGTCGTCAGTTGCAAAGGAGAGCTCTCTTCGGGAATCGTAAGTGCTCGTCAAAAGCAGCTCCGCACCTGTAGCATTGCTGTCAGCATGGCCAAGCTGAAAGCTCATCAGGATCGAAACTGCTGCCCTATAGAGACACGCGCATGCACGCACATAGAAGAAAGAAATTAATGTGCTGCCTTCCGTCTTAAGTACTACCCACTTATGCAGCCAGCCATCACAGGTCTGCCACGGCTTAAATGACGTGTGGTCGTTTTTCTCTACTCAAGCGTTTTGAGCATTGTGATATGTCTATTGCCTTGAAACCATAGGCTGTTGAGGAGCCTTGATTTCTTTGGGCAATATTTTTTGTTCGGCCGGGCGTTTCAGAGCATAAAAAACAATGGTATCTTGGTCGTTATTGCATTCATGCTTAAACTGTGACTGGGAAATCCCAGACGCATAGACAAGGCGAACCAATATGAAGTACTCAGCGGGATCTGATATACTCGACGGAAGGATTGAGTAAAATTGAGATTATCGGGGCTTACATTTTGGCTTAAGGAATCAACATTGTAGCTAAGTGCTTATTGAAGCATACAAATTGTGATTGTATACTATCTCAAAAATTCACTCGCGCCTTTTTCACCGCCGACCCAGCCACTGGTTAGTGACTTTCGTGAACTACTGCTGATTATATTATTCGACACACGGCTCACAACTGATAAATCGTGCCGAGCTTTCAGTGAATCTTTGTGCTTTAATTTGCGAGACTACAATGGTTTCGGAATTTTCCCAGGATGGTGCGATTGTTCGCAGTGTTGTTAAAGAGACCGTTTAATGATCTCTTTGGTCATTTCTACTTTGCGACATTTAAGAGCGCTTTGCCAAAATAAGTGCATACACGTCTGCGCAGCTCCAAACACCACAGAAAATTTTAAAATATAGTTATTCGATATGAAAATGCCGCTTTCCAGTGTTGGTCGACACCTGGAACTCCTGAAATTCCATACGCGACTCCTCCTTCAAACAACGAGCCCAGCAGAAATTTTCCGCATGTTGCCTTGAAAAAAGAGGGGGGGGGGGGGGGGGGGGGTGGACTACAAAATAACTAGTGTAGATAAGTTTTACCGTCGAATCGGACACGGAAATTGTGCTTATAAATTAAAAACGATATGTGAAATTGAGCTCAAAACAACAATGATTTCTAAATCAAATTGTTCCAACATGGCGTCAGTGTAGCGGTAAGGAATAGATAGAGAAGAAATCAACAAAGGCAGCGACGACTACAGTGTCGTTTTTTTTTTCGAATTTTCAGACAACCAGAGGCAATAAAAAGGTGCGGAGAGGAGAGAGTGGAGAGAGTAGTAAAGAATATCACATGGGCCCTGAGGAAATCAGCATCTTTATCTTAATGCATAATGGTGCATCCCTGAAAAACATCATCTTTTCAGCGTTCGGTTTAAAAAAGGGGTACGGATGCAAGCTTCGTCATGGTCACTTGTAGCCACCGCATCAATCATCACAAGAATGAGCTTGGTTCGTCCATTTCTTTGTTTCTAGCCATTAAAGTGAAGGATGCATGCGCCAGTCCAAGGACGATGGTCAAGACATGCGGGTCTCTGCGGCAACTTTGTCGTTCCTGCATTTATACACCTATAAGTTTGATCAATACTGCTTTCGCTACACCTTAAAAGCACCTAAAGATCTTATTCGCGTGTGGTCAAAACCTCCCTAATTTTATTTTCTGCGATTGTCATATTACTCGCGAATTTGACTCTGCGGTACGTGCCCGATGCTTCCATTCAGGCTAATCAAACAAGAATGAAAAAACGTTTCCTTGTATACTTTTTCCGTTTCCTTATCATCTCTCAACTGCCTAGGCACGCATGGCGCTAAGGCAATCCAATATGACCGAAGTTTTTCTAAGGAGACATTCCTTGGTTCCAAAAAGTAACTGTAACCTAACCTAGATATATATAGTCGAACGCCTTTAAAATGAAATACATGAGGCCACGAAATAGCATTGCTGAAGTGGTCAGTTCGATATAATGGCCGCGCCCCCTATGACTTCGAGTGAAGTAGGATTAGCATCTTCAGGCATGAAATTTGAAGGGGCTTAAGAGTAGAACGCCATAGTATTATCGGACCGTCACCGCAAATCGGCAGCCGCTATCTGTAGCCGCGCGGAATTGGTGGTCTCTTGCCTTCTCTACACATGAAATGGGATTGCAGCACCCCTCGGCGGGCTCCGCGTAGGCTGCAAACTTTCCACCAGACAGATGAGACCTGATATCAGTGTAGTATCGCATCACCACGCGGCGGCACACTCGGCGGCCCAGCGGCGGGTTTATACATCTCTCTCTGTCCCCGATTAGTCATGTCCGAATCACGCCTTGTACATCTATACATCACACATACACACGCACGCGAACGTTCGAGTGCAATGAAACATCAGAAATCGAATTAGTTCGTTTGGATTACCTCATCGGTAATTAGCATAGTCATAATTAACTATGCACGCATTAGTGCATCTCCTGAAAGCAATACGGCGCATTCACCAGGCCCACCTCTATTCCACTTAAACCGTCGAGCGCTTGTGGCCATTGGGGGTCCGAAACCGCCTGAACTTTCCTCTCGCAATTGGTATAATTTGCATATATAAACGTCCTTAAGACGTTTGTGACCATTCCTAGCTCGACAGCCATAATAAGTCTTTCACCGCGCCAGTTCCGCGCGTTTCACCTAAAGAGTTTAGACTTTTTTTGAAATGTACTTTTTCAGCTGGAAGAGCGCTTTTATCGAGATAGCATTATCAGTGGTGTAGTAAATCAGAACACAGCCAAGATATGCTACCTAGCAGGCTGGTTAACTAATATTGAACCTTTTAACTAATAACTAATTTATCTGTTAACTACCTTATAAAGGGGCTGTGAAAGGGCGTCTCAACAAAGATGTGATAGGCCTATGATGCTAAAGGGCGCAGCGTCACAAATATCCGCCAGCAAAATGTTTGCGATGTGTTTTGTGGAAGCTGAGTTATTTGAAGTCAAAATTTGAATTTCCGCGCCTTCGCGCCCTTTCCTCTCCTCTCGTCATTTTTTTCATGCTGAAATGTCGGTCCGCCGGCTCCACGCACTCGACCCCTGCACCGACGCGCGTGGGAATTCCACAGGGAGCGGAGCCAACGCCTCCTAAAGGCCGATTCACACGACGGACCGTTCGCCCGCGGCCCGCGCACTACGTGTGCATACGTCAGCACTTTGAGGGGCGCGCTGTCGGCCGCCATCCATCCATGCATCCAGCGCGCGTCTCAAAGTGCTGACGTATGCACACGTACTGCGCGGGCCGCGGACGAACGGTCCGTCGTGCGAATCGGCCTTAAACTGGTTTTGCGTTGACGGCGCTGGCGCGGCGAACCAATGATAGCATTCGATGCTGCATGACGCAATGCGCGAAGATTCGGGCGAAAGCTCGGCACTAGTGGGCCTCTTCGATTAACCGCGCTCGGGCAGCCCGCTGGCGGCCCGCAAGTTCGCCTCTGACAGGAAAACGCATCATGAACACGTGGGCTGACGGCCACCGGAACCAGCCTATCGGCAATCACGGCGGCAAGCAAGTCGCGGATCACGGACGGCAGATGCTCTCTCTAGCTTCGCGTTCTGTGTCTCACGCGCGAAAGGTAGGTAGGAATCGGCTGCTTGGTATCGAAAACAACGACTCGCAGTTATTGAGGGCTGCGTGCCGCAGACTGCAGAACATATGCAGCTGATCAAGCTCGCACTAGTATACATCGGCAACGACAACGCGAGCGTGTGCCTTCGGTGCACTGTGTAAGCTTCAAGCATAGGACGGAAAAACTGCCCGTGCGTTGTTTATCAAACGACAAGCCGTACTCTCGGATTATTGCGTGTTTGCTTACTACGCAGTAAGTATATATGACTGGTATGACCGCCGACGATCGACCCTGGTGGACTCTGCTGTGGTCGTTCTACGCTGGTAACCTGCTTCCTGTAAGCTGTAAGCAGAAAAGAATCGGGATACGTTCGTTCAACTGTAGTCAATCGGCCGCCGGCTTTTACTGCGGGCAAGGAACGCATAATCTCGGCAAAAGCGCATATCAGCTTGTTGAACGTCCACCCAGAACAGGCGGGTGCACTGTATAAATTTAGCTGAGTCGTTTATGTAATAATACAGCTTTATAGCAGAGAACTGGCACTGGAATGAAAGGCGCTACAATAAAGCCCTGCGTGTCGGCGCCTCACGTTCCGCGTGTGTTTGCATGACGATCAGCGCTAGAGCTCATTTTTATCTATTTTTTAAGTGAGCCAAACGCGAGGAGGTGCATGCCTAGGGTAATTCTCAGATATTTTGAGCATATTTGGCAGAAGGCCCGAGCATGAAGCTGTACAACAGTTGGCGACGACAGAATGAGCACTTGGTCGGCGCGACAATTATTGCCCGCAGAGATGTCTCGAGCAATGTGCTCGTGAGGGCTTTTAATAAAGGACATGTTTCAGTCAAGCGTTTTTCAAAGCATATCCACTTTAGCACTGCGCCAAACGCAACGAACACCATACGCTCCCGTATCGCGCTCAACCAACACTTCGTAAAACACGTTCAGCACATGCATTATATGCGCGCGTCTGAACGCGTACTCAGAACTGGAATCCGGTTGCTCTCGTGAAAGGCCTCGAATACCATCGCAATATCCGCCGGGCGCACGAAATTAACAGCCGAAATATTTTGTGAATCAGCTGGTATGCGATCGTAATATGAAGCGAGCAATTGTGCTTGCGAGGTGGTGAGACGATCGAAATATGATCGCGCATACGCACGCAAAATATATCAATAACACCGAGAACTACCGCAAAAGGTGCCATTGCAGGCGACACAGTCGATATGCACCGTGGCCTAGTCGAAACAAGCGCCTGCATCGCGCAAAACATCGCATGAAGAACCGCGGTCCTTCTAGTCCTTATAAAAATGGCCGCGCGAGCTTCCCGCTACCGTACACCTCTCTGTCGTCTGCTAGCTGCCCGAGCGCTGCCAGCACAAAATCGTCCTGGCGAGTCTGGTCGCCGGCTGGCAGCCCGAAACCGCCCAGGCAGAGAAAAACGAACGCGTTCCGGGCAGCCACCGGAAGTGGGCGGAGCAACCCGAGAAAATCGAGCGCGCTCGTTCAGCCCGCAAGCAACCCGCGGGCTGCCAGAGGCGGATAATCGAAGAAGCCCAGTGTGGTCACCGCTAGGCGCGGAAGCCGGAGTTCTTAAAATTGTATTGTAAATTATCCGCTCGCTTTTAAGGTCTAGTGCGACATGAACGCTCGGTGACCTGTACTCTACGTAATGCAAGCGTAGTATAAGCAACCTCCAACACACTTCTCAGGAACCCTTTAACCATTGCGGTTCAGCTCCTTAATTATTGAGGGGCTTGTAGCCCACCGCATGTAGTTTCCATTTCAGTTTCTAAAATTTTAAAAACGCCGTTACCCTCGCCGCTGTGGCCCTACAAATTTCGGCTATTCGGACGTGTTGCGTCTGGAAGGGTTGATTTGCCTACAAGCTTCTCTAAAGCATGCGTGTCGCGGCGCGATGCAGCCAGAATTTGTTGGGCGACAGCACGGAGGATAACCGCGTTTTCGAAATTCTAAAACTGATGTGGGTATTACTTACGGTGGATGACCCGAAAGACGCGGGTTCGACCCCGGCCGCGGCGGTGGAATTTCGATGGAGGCGAAATCCTTGAGGCCCGTGTACTGTGCGATGTCAGTGCGCGTTAAAGAACCCCAGGTGGTCGAAATTTCCGGAGCCCTCCACTATGGCGCCCCTCACAGCCTTAGTCGCTTTGGGACGTTAAATCCTCATAAACTAAACGATTACATAAAGTGTACTACACGCCTATAGTTAAAAGGATTGATTGATTGATTGATTGATTGATTGATTGATTGATTGATTGATTGATTGATTGATTGATTGATTGATTGATTGATTGATTGATTGATTGATTGAGTGAGTGAGTGAGTGAGTGAGTGAGTGAGTGAGTGAGTGAGTGAGTGAGTGAGTGAGTGAGTGAGTGAGTGAGTGAGTGAGTGAGTGAGTGAGTGAGTGAGTGAGTGAGTGAGTGAGTGAGTGAGTGAGTGAGTGAGTGAGTGAGTGGAAGCTCCGGGAGTGACGCACGAAAGAATTTCAGAGTGTTAAAATACTTCTATGAGATCACGAGTCATTAACACTCTTGCCTTTTATGTCTGCTTGTCGTCACTTCCTGCTTTGTCACGTAAGGTGTCCGCTTGCGAGATGCGTGCGCACGCGCTTCGCTGCCTGCGTTGCTGCTGTACTTTATAGTTATTTTTGTATCTCTATGTCCTCTCTGTGCATGTTTTGATGCGCGTTTGGTTTGAATGCGCTTCTCAACAATAACCGCATTCAAACTGAACGCTAGATGTGAGTCCGTCGGTCCCTATTCGTTGGTGCTCCCAGATGGCCAAAGAGAACGGTGGCAAAGGAGAATAGAAGATGGCCACGGAGGTGCGATATGGAAGGCACACGCAATAGCAAAGCTGCGTTTTTTGCTGGCGGATCAGTAGCACGCACACCCTCTTCTTCCAGCGTTTGATCACCACGGTGCGAAATGATTTCATTGAGGAAAGCATGAATTGGAGGACGCGGCTTTTGCGTCACAGAAGGAGAATTTGCAAGTTGCATCCATTTAATTCGATGGGAATTTTTATTTTGGGACGCTGTCGTGCCTTGTGGCGCTTTAACAGTCGCGCCCTGCAAGGGTGAATTGTTTCCAAAGCACGCTCTCTGCCTTGCCATGAATGTTCCTTATGAAATCACAAGTGTGCAATCAGGGGCGCGAAACACGCAAATTCATTGCGGTAGGCTTCGTTGCAGTAGCGTTCACAACGCATTATTAGAATAGGCCAGGGGTCAAGAAGAGTTTTATCCTTCGTTAAACAGGTCCTATCGTTGTCGCAGCCTTCGTTGTCAACCACTTATTCCTTTCGTTTCAGTTCAAGGTTAACAGTGTACATAGTCAGCAACCAATATTTCTAGGATGCTAATGGCCGAAAATTACTTCAGAGATTTCACGCAAGCCAGTTGCGTAAACTGACTGCAAAAACAAATGGGCATGCCTATTACCCCCCCGAGGTATCAAGATAGGGCGTCTGTGCCATGAGGTCGCGCTAGAATAAAGTTAGTGACGAATTCTTGTATCGTGTAAACTTTTGATGTCAGCTGCTCTTAAAAGAAAGTAGTCGGCATGCGCATATTGCCAAATGCGTAAATTTAGTGCTAAACTTGCAAACATGAGAAACGTTGATACACCACGAATGATTAATAAAAATGAAGTAATCGTGAGATGTTATGCTGCTAAGAAAACTGTTATAAATGAACTTTAACACTTTCAGAATAACAGTGAGATCTTTCCAACCCTGTTATTGATGCACAATAGCTTCAGCTGCCCATGCTCCATACAATCTATGTAAACGCACAACTTCCCCCGCTTTGTATGATCTCAGTTCCGGAAAGTGCATTACGACATCCCGCTAGTGTACTCCAGAGAATGTCTAAAGAGTCATGGTGTGTCCTCAACGCAGGCGTCAGGCAGGGAGGTCTTCCTGTCATCGGATAGCAAACAGGAGCAGCAAGCCAAGTCCGACTCTCTGAGTGCCGGCAGCGCGGGAACGCGACGGAAGACGACTGTGCGATGTGAGCGGAAATCATTCTGTCGCCATGCGCACATACAGCGATCAGCTGTGATTGAAACGCATTAAAAATTCCCGCAACATTCATGGACAGTGAACAGTTCATCGACGCCAATTATGAGCGCGAACACAACGCTTCTCTTCTACATGCCAGGTATATTACTGACTACTTGATCCCTTTAAAGCAGCGTATTCAATGAATTAGCAAGCATACTGCAGTCATACGCACCCGATGAAATCAATTTTTTTTTTTCAAAAGGGCCAGCGTTCATACTTACGAGACCCAGCTTAGTACTAGCAGTGTTAACCCCGTGTGGAAACACCTACTCCAGTGTCAGCTGGCCTCCGTAGTTAGCTGCTTACTCCCTTCCGTATAAAGGCTTCTAGTGCACCGTTCAGGATGCAGAACGTTGCTCACCAATGACAGCTTAGGACATGCTCTACGTCGTAGAGGCTCTATTCCGTAACTAAAGCTAGGTCTGCCGAGAAAAAAAAAAAAACACGCTATTAAATTCACTGGTTCCAAGCTCAGTGTGAGCACCCTTTAATGAAGTAATTTCGGCAGTAGAACTTAAAGGCAGACGTTATCGCGTTGGCTCAAAAAGCAATGACAGGATGAATGTAGAATTCCTACCGGGGCGCTGCGTGAAACCTCACTGTGTCCTAAAGGTGTCGAAAGTACCCCCATGGATAGACATGAGCTATCACAGAAGCTTTGTTAAGCGCCCATTTCCTTATTTGGGCGGCCTTGGCGTTTCGTGAAAGAGCTGGATGAGGAAGAAAGCCTAAAGAAAGATAGCTCGACAGAATGAGACCGCTCTACTGAAGGATAAGGATGAGGAACAGTTTAGAAGAGGCGAAAAAAAACTTGGGCGATGCTTAAACTACACTATAAGACAATTAGCAGGAATGGTCAGAAAGGGGTGGAGGGGAGGGGTTTTGGCGACTCGTGCAAAAGCATAAGGGGGAAAGCTCAAAGAAGAAGGTGAGGCATTCAGAACAGGTCAAAAGAGGTTCGTGGGGTACGAGAGCACTCCGCGCTCGTAGACCACGTGACTACCTAACGCATCTAATTATTTAAACGACGCGTGCAAGCAGGCCGGAATGTTCACAGGAGGAGATGAAGAATTAAGATCGGAAGGTTAGATATCAAAATGGGTGGAAAAAGTTTCGGGGAGTTTAATGAACGGCAGAATGACGCAAAACAAACAACTTCTGTCTTCGTGAAGCGCGTAATCATTGACTTTGACATAATAACTGACATAATCATTTACTTTTCACATCGCCTTGTCATTTCTCTGCTTATTTCCGCCTACCTTTTTGAAGAAGTATGCAATAAAGTTGAATGAATATTTCAAGCCAATATTAGTCATTTATACGCTCTGATTTAAAGGCACAATCGAAACATTTTTCCTTTAATTTGATCATGACCATCTCTAATATTATTACAGATAACTTTTGTTCAGGGTCATGAAAATTTTTTTTAACACAAACGATTACACAGCTGAACACACTCTGTCTGTTGCTGTGAAAACGCCTTTCATTGTTAGAGCTAAAATGGCTTCCATTTCGCTCATCCATTTATACCTGCACAGCGCTGGACAAAACATTTGTATCAAGGATGAATCAGGTATCCACTTACGTCCTAACGCACAGGCTGCTCTTATCATGCGCAGTTGGTGCCACTACACTGTGGGAGGTAACACAAGCCACCCTCCCTTTCGTCACCGGGAGGCCCTGGGTGTGCGCCCTTGTCTGCGGCCTGATGATCTTGTGCGCCACGGTGGTCCCGTTGATGCTCGTCCTCCTGACAAGCCGCACTCCTGGAATGTACATCGAACAGTGCACCACCCGCGCATGCGTGAAAGCGATGACGTCGCTTTCGATTCTGATGCAAGAAGCCATTGACCCGTGCCAAGATTTCCACGGCCACGTGTGTCGCAGGTGGGACGCCATCACGGGTGGCCACGTGAGCTATGTCGAGAACAGCGTGCAGGAAATGGCACATCACGTCAACGAGAGCTTGCACGACGTGGACGACTTCAGCGGAGCGTCTAAGGAGACACGCAGCGTTGCTAACTTCTATCGGCTGTGCCTAAATTTTCTGTCAGCCTCCGACCGCTCACTTCGGCACTCCCAAGTCATGCGGTCGGTCGCTGGAAGATACGACGGCCTTCTCAACTTGACTAGTTTTGCGGACATTGTAATGTACCTCATTGACCTGTCTTTTTCCCGAGGCTTGCATACGGTCTTTGGCCTCAGGCTCGTTCGTCGAACCGGTATAGTCGAAGTCACTGTGTTTCCGGGAACGACACTGGCCGAAAAAGTTAGTCCTTACTCGATGGCAGCGTGGAAGGCTTTCTTGACGAACCTTGTGCTTGAAGCAGATACATTGTACCCTTCTAAAGAGTTTAATCTGGGCCTCATACAAAAGATTGACGAAAATATGCATCGGCTTCTGGCGCCTACAGGACACGGAGGCACAGCCAAGAAAGAAAGCAACATTGCTAGTCTAGAGCTTTTTGGGGACGCCATAAGTAATAATACCTTGCTCACAAAGCTCAACTCTCAGCTGCCTGCAACTCACCGACTAGGAAGTAACTCCATGATCTCGGTCATTAATTATGGGTCGGTGCAGAAAGTTCTAGAGTTCCTGCGAAGACTCGCAGACTATGGTGTCGCATATCTATACCTGAACCTGTTGCTTGAGGTTTTACGTTTTGACTACCTCCGCACGCATCAAGGCCGAACCCCCGTCGATCTCATCAGGAATTGTCTGCAAGCAAGCCAGGACGCCATGTGGCATACAAGGAACGTCATCGCAACCAGCCTATTTCGCGGGCGGAGCAAACCTATGCCGACGAACAGCTCCAGCAACGTTTTCCGCTGGGTCACCAAAGCTGCTTCCACCACCACAGGCTGGCTAAACTCTATGGCACCTGAGGTTCAGTCTCTAGCCGACAAAACCCTGTCTACGGTTGCTCTGCTAGCTCACGACTGGTATGAGACGAACGTCACACGCACTACCATGAGCAGCAGCGCGGATAACCTAACTGCCGGTGCGCGGCTTATTGATTTCCCATCTATCTACTTGCGCATCCGAGAGGAACAACAAAAAGTTTTCCTCGTCAGTACAGACGCCAGAGGTGACCTGGACGGGAAGCTGCATGTGTTCGAAAATGTGCCCGAGTACGATGCCAATGCCAACGTTCTCATATTGCCTACTTCACTTAGCGTCGAACCAGTTACGTATGAGGAGGAGGTTCCTTACGAATTTAATGCCGGAACGCTTGGAACCCTTATCGCTAGAGAGTTGCACAGAGCGCTCTTCCCAGATCAAGCTTCACCTCACTGGGGTGCTGGGCAACTAGCTGCTGTAACTAAGTTCCAAGGGTGCGCACAGAAATTGGCCCGATCGACCCTGAATATTTCGCTTCCAATCCCGGAGGACACTGCCGGCCGGCTCGCCCCGAAGATGCTAGCTCATGTCTTCTGGATGCTGGCTGTTAAGACCGCACACGAAGCTCTCCGCTTAGAGTTGGCTGATTTCACCCGGGCAGTTAATTGGGCGAAGTATTGGAAGCAGGCGCAGCGAATCTTCTTCAGGCGCTTTTGTCTTCTTATGTGTGGCTCCAGGGAAGAAACAGCCATCAGCGAGGGGCATGGAGATTCGCCAAAGCTTTTGTGCGCTCTGCCATTGGCGAACATGCCAGAGTTTTCATTAGCCTTTGACTGCCCTTCTCAAAGTAGTGCTGATACGAAGCCGGTTTGTCTCATGGAGTGATGTGAACTCTTGGGCGCCATCTTGTAGTTAAAGTGATCAATGTTTTCTTTTACCCTATCTTCTACGTTACAACTAATGCACTGTTGTAGAATTATCTCTTGATCTTTTTCCCAGGCGTGCCACCAGTTCGCGAACGGCTTTGTTCAATATTTTTTCTAGTCTATTCTCACCCAGTAGTGTTTAGTACGCAGAGTTTATTCACCAATTCAGCATTTTGATTTGTGGCTCCATGTCGCAAAGGTTTAGAAGCCAACAGCCGGAGATCTTTGTATCTTGCATCTCGGCTACTTGAGACGATTTGCTATTCAGAGAATGAGAATTCGTATGAAGATAAAAACACCACTGCGAATTCATCTATTGCCTAGTGCAAATTCTTTTTACGCCGCAAGCTGAGGACGTTCGTTCAGTTCTCTCATCATCGTTTGGTTCCCTCTACATTTTAACTGCATGAAGCCAGGTACCATCCCTAAATCTGAACTAAGCGTCTTTCTTACTGCTTTGTTACGGCGGAACCCTAATGGAAATTTTTGTGATATGCGCATAGGATAAGTGTAATGGATAACGTATTGTATGCTCCATTTCTTTACCTCGGTGTCCGTTGCATCTGTGTTAGCCTCTGTGAATCGATATATACGCAAAACGTGACTACAGGGAACTACCAGCGCAAGGACATAATTGTGCTGTGCGAACAGTCTTTATTCTTACCTGGGATTCCTTTGGATGCATCTGTAAAGGTGCTTTAATTTTTTCCCAAACAAGTACTACAGTCGCTGTCCGAAATGTAGTAGGCAAGTTATTTGATATCCTGCTAAGTGTCGCAGCTATTTAGGCTCTATTCCCAAAAAAAACAATTCACGGAATCTGATGGCCAGTGTTACATAAAAAGAACTGGTGTTTTCTTCCTATTTAATGACGGTGTTGCTGACAAGCGCTTCACATGCGCCTTTACTTTAATAAACGATGCCATTTATGCTTGTCTTGCGTTAGCACCTATGATGATTTTCTCAATAAACTCTGCTTGGCATAAAGTGCGCAGAGACGCTGGCGAGTGAAGGCGACAGACAAGTGCTGCACTAATCCGTGTCTTTCCTTGCGATTCATGTAAAAGTTAGTTTACCAATTAGCCTAGACCGATATCTTGCCAAACGTCTGCCATTCGATACCATTCGTCTAAAAAAGGGGCAACTTAAAAAACCTTAATAATTTAGTAACGACTACGATTTTATGCCATTCATCTACAAGAAGGGTAACATTGGTCAGCTCTTCTTCGGGAATTCTATGCCTTGTACTGCGAATAGGATTCCCTGAAAGTATTCAGGAGGTACAGTTCTGTCCGTGCCCTTACAAAAAAACATAGGCTAACGTTTAGCACGATGCTTCTTTAATCCTCCTTATTTCAAAGCAACTATTGTGCACATGAAAAAATAAATTGCTGGCGGTTTAGCTTCGCTAAGTATGAAATGGTGTGAAAGCAGTTTTTGCAGGTGGATACCACTGCCACGCACCCGAAAGCGCGATGATGATTATGATGATGACCTCGGGCTGAATGGCACATACCCACGGCGGGGGATTGGCCAGGGTGCATAGCGGATACAAACGCACTCGTGTACAGGGAATGGAGTATAATTAAATCTAAAATTTTTGGACGCAGAGCTAGAATTTGTACAAAACAAAAAATACAGAGAAAGAAAAGTTGTGAATTCACATTCTAGCAGAGGAATCTACCAGATGAAATTATATAATCGTGAATAGAATCGAACACTGGTTTCAGGGCATATCCCTTGGCGCTTGCCCCGAAGGATAAGAGAATCGGAATAGATAGAGGAAGCCCAAGCCGAGCGAGGATGATCTCCAAGTAAATTCTACGGAGAGCAGCGAGCCGCCGGCAGGAGAGGAAAAAATGTTCTATAGACTCAATTTCGCCACAAGACTCACAAAGGTTGGATATCGAAAGCCCCGATCGGCATAAATAAAGATTTAGCCGCGGTATCCTGCAGCGCAAAAGAGTCATGGACACCTCACATTGCCTCGAACTGCACATCCGCACACTCGAAGGAAATGCCAGGTGTTGAAAATCCGCTGCAGCGAGGAGAGGCTCATGGCTCAAGGTGTGGAAACGCTGGAATCGCTGAAAGTGTGCTAGAGTCAAGTGAACAGTATTTGGGACGAAAGGGACAATTGGACCATCAAGGGCAGACTTTGCTAAAAAATCAGCCCGAAAGCGCGGCTGAGGTGTCCACTTATCCAGGGAGCCAGTTATGCGCGTCTTCAACTTTTTCATCGTCAATGTCACTTCACGTAATGTAGGTCGGTGGCCTATGCTCCAGAGCCGCGTTTCTGCAGCAATGTTGTCAACGCGTATTGCTCTAGTGCCGTGTTTCTATGGCTTGTGGTTTACCGGAGTATAACGTCCCACAGCGACTCAGGCTACGAGGGACGCCGTAGTGAAGGGCTCCGGAAATTTCGACCACCTGGGGTTCTTTAACGTGCACTGACATCGCACAGTACACGGGCGTCTAGACTTTCACCTCCATCGAAATGCGACCGCCCCGGCCGGGATCGAACCCGCGTCTTTCGGGTCAGGAGCCGAGCGCCAAGTGCCGCGTTTCTGCCGCAACGTGTTACACGCAAACGCATGCAGCGCTCTTCTCTGTTACTGCCACCACATAGCTCAACGCGCAAATATTAATTTGACAGTAGTATTACAGAATGAAGACGACGACGTAAATGCACGGCGCGAGAGTGCAACAGCCTAATGCTCGCACAGCTGCCTGCGCAGCTGATCTGCACGCGCCGCCGCAGGCTCGAATCCCAGTCCTGAATATTTATCTTGACCATTTTTATTTATTACTTTCACTTGGCACAAAACCACAACCACAACGAGCATACAAACATCTGAAGATATTGCTCGGGGTCAAAAGGCCAGAGGTCAGTGCAAAAGGCCTTTCGTTCTCCACAGGGATTCCATGTGCTGATGACGAAGATGCTAACCTGAAATAGTTAACATGCGAAGCTTGCGGTCTCTATCCCTTCACTCATGCGTGCACAAAGAAGCTGCAGTTTACAAACTTGACGACACCTATTCCACTGAAGTTTTTCTGGGGGACTTTACGTGGTTTCCAAAACGACTCTAAAACCCCTTGTCCAGAGGTAACTAAGTTACAGGGCGTGTCTTCATTCCTCCCAAAAGCGCAGAATGATGTTATTTTTTGGCTTTAACAGCACGAAAGTACGGTAAGTGCGAATACGAAAACGGAAACACTTTCAGCATATGCAATCCATAAAAAAATTCAGGGGGGCACTTTGTTCACCTAAAGTGCGGTGAGGCGAAAGCCTTTAGCGCGTGGTTGCTGCTTGTGTCACTGATGTGTGGTTAAGATGTTAATTGAGTACACAATTGTTTGTGAATCTTAAATGCTGCAGACAATGGAGGGCGTTTGGAAGGCATCCGTCTGATTCTACGCCCTTCTGCAAACACTCTCCAACGTCCTACACAAGGAGACCTACATATGCGTTG
>NC_143016.1:135687160-135774660 GCF_055824585.1 Amblyomma mixtum | reverse complement strand
AACTTTTATCTCTTGTTCTTCACGTCGCAGAGCCACGATGTCACCGTCTCGAATCACCACAACGCTCTGCTCTTTCTTCTTGGCTGTATACTGCACTCTTCTTTTAGCAAGCCGCTCTTCTTTCTGTTCCGGCGTTTCTTCCGCACGGCGTTTTCTTCTCTTATGATTATATCGCTCCGCACTACTCAGATTCTTCTTCGGCATTAAGAGCGTCCATGAAACTACCCTCGTTTAAACTTCACTCTGAAGTTATAGATGCACCCGCAGCAAGCCGGCGTGCTCGCCATTCTGCAGCATACGCACGTTGCTTCGCCAACCGTTGTTCCCTTTGTTCGTCTGTTTCTTCAGCACGGCGCCTTCGCTTGGCCGCGGCACACCGTTCCAGCCTCGCCTTGTACGCATCCTCCAACATAGCACAGCACTGCGAGGAGCACAGCCGCAGCCCCGTTGTATCCCAGTCTAGCAAGCGCCCTCACTCGGCAGCTGCGCCGGAGCGAAGGATGAGCCTCCATCGAAGAGACGAGTTGGGCCCCCAGCTCTCCTCTTGTCGTGACGTCCCGCGGTCACGTGGTAGCGCGCCACACCTGCGCCGGAGCGAAGGATGGGCCTCCATCGATGAGACGAGTTGGGCCCCCAGCTCTCCTCTTGTCGTGACGTCACGCGGTCACGTGGTAGCGCGCCGCAGCTGCGCCGGAGCGAAGGATGAACCTCCATCGATGGCAGAAAAGTACAAGCAGTATTGCTTTCGCAATAAAAATAAATATAATCCACCTCAGAAGGTGAGTGTGCGTTTTGAGAGGTGCCAAGTAAATAGAGCTCACAGGGCGCTAACTAAAGCATAGTTCCATTTCGGCCGTCATTCAGAGGCGAAGCGATATTTCTGGCCGCACATCTACCTTGCAACACGAAAAAGCCAGTAGACAGCTCGCGAGGAGCAGCTTATGATCATGGGTTTCACACCGACTGCCTTTCGCGCGTTTGGAAAGGCATAGCGGCGAAAACATCAGCGGCATTAGTCGAGAACCCGATGGGTGCTTACAAACGAGCATAGGTAGTTTGTCGTTGCGCACATCATTTGTTCTGCACACAGAGCTCTGCTTAGAGAGGTTTAGGAGACTAAATGAATAAAAATAACCGTGTAGACTTACCGTAAGTAGAAGATTAAGTTTGATTTTGAAAACATAATCGACGAGACAACAATGCGACGGCACCAATACCATGCCGACACATCCGCGCACACAGTTGTTTGAAGTCGGAACGATTTTCCACCGTCTCGCGGTAAAATGTGTAAAACGGGAAACAGAAGCCCATATCACCGTCCTGTCTTGACCGCTCGCGTTCTTGTCGTGTGTAGCTTGATCTGGTTCTTCATTCGCTTTTGAAAACATTATTGTTTTGACGAAAACAAATCCGAAATCTTATTGCTTGTCCATACGCGCCGCATCTCCCGCTGTATTGATGTGGCACACTTTTCGAATAATAATTATAATGTTGCATAGCATAACGTCTCTTTTGTGTGTGTTCGTATTTAGAAAACTGGTATGCGCGACATCAGCGTGTCATCGGTCATCGGCTCCGAAGCAGAAGGTGTATGGGAAGGAACGAAAACATACTGGCTTTGCGATTGTTGCGTCGCAGCACTTTTTCACGCGAATGCAAACTGCAAAGGTATAAATGGCAGATGTTAATCGCGCAGAGGACCATGCTCTTTGAGGCTCTTCTAACGGTGTTTCCAAGAGATCAGCACATCCTTGAATTCTCACACCGTGATGAATCCTTACGGTCTGAACTGTGGAGACAAGTACGGTTGTACACTGACTGGCTACGCGCGGCATGCTTTACTCGATACCCAGAATGGATTGCCGCAAGACGGCTTCCCAGCCTCAGAAGTGAAGCAGCAAGACTGGCGAATTTTGGTGGAACAAGAACTTCAAATGGATTCTTGCTATCTCGAGGAAACCCGAGAAACAGGAGCGCAGCAAGGGTGGACA
This sequence comes from Amblyomma mixtum, assembly GCF_055824585.1. Lineage (NCBI taxonomy): Eukaryota > Metazoa > Arthropoda > Arachnida > Ixodida > Ixodidae > Amblyomma > Amblyomma mixtum. The sequence goes on along the minus strand of NC_143016.1, from coordinate 135,772,669 downwards.
TGTAGTGGTTGGTCAGCGCTGTGTTCGACTTCCTTGCCATCTTTCTTCTCCCTTTCTATCATAGTCCTTGTGCCTTAGCGCTCTTTATTATGAACTTAATAAGAGAATACCAATTAGCCCAGCAACTAACTCTACTGAATTACTCATCCATTTTGCCTTCTAGTCAGATTCAAGCACTCTATATTTTATCCACTAGTTGCGTTTCTGGTCGATGCATTTTCGTGCAACGAAAACGTTAGCAGTTCTTGTTTGATACGAAACTAAGGAAAGGGTAGGATGAGAACAAGCGACAGCCTCTGTTTTTTCTTCACAAGGAAATGTTCTTCATCGTAAGTGTAGTTTGTATCAAGGTATTTGTTACAAAGACATTAGGCTGTATTCGCGCTGTGCTGTTGATGTCCTTGGACTGTTACAAACAAAATTCAGATGCTGGATGTCACTGCAATGCGAACAATATAACAGGTTTCAGCACAGCAGCAATCAATAACATTTCAGTTATGCTCCAGTATGAGATTTTACGGCTTCTCTAGGAAGTACCAAAGATTAGGCAACCAAATCTCTACTCAGTATTAACCACAGTTTTAATAATAAAGTATGCGCTTTCCAAATATATTTCCCATAAACTCGTTGCAACAAAACTTGCAATGCAGTTTGTCAACAGTTACTATCAATAGTTCAACAAATAGTGTTATAGATTAAAAACAACTCAGGTTATTAAGATAAAGTTCAAGAGCAATCGCTGAAATTTTCCTAAACGCCACATCACATTACTTGTTACATGCTCGGCTTGAAGTGGATTTATTCCTAAGCCTTTTCTTGGGCATGCAAACGACGAGCAAGGAAACCAAAAAGAAATAAACGCGTATAGGTTGTTCTATTGAAAAAGCTCTATTCTCGACCGATTAAGGAACTAAACGGAAATTGCCAATGAATTTTCTAGTCGTTCACGTCCAGATTCTATATCTATGTGACTGCCCTCAGAAGAGGACTCTAAAACACAGGCTTTATATATCCACGTTGAAGTCGATATCCATGCGGCCACTGGATTCATACCCATTTCTATAAATTCTCTATTGTTCATTGTTTTATTCCATTGTTCTGGCATCACGGTTTCCGACATTCCTGTACTAGAGGTTCGTATCACCGGCATTCAAAATTCTGGTTTGCGAAATGGGTTATTCTCAGAGTTCCGATTGCCCGTGCAAGAATCTCTGATAATGTTTCCATGTTACCACCACTTCGCCATTTTGTAACGCTCTTTCTTTACGCCTCCATGGCCGATAGTATTACGTATCTCGTTGGATTACGTGATATCAAAGAGTCTGGGCCGATATTGCCTGGTGTGAGCCGAACCGTTTCTGAAAATCGTCATCGTACGAAGCAATTCAAAGAAAACTCATGGTGTATCAATAACGGCTTCACCAGGCTCTTTGGATAAGGTGAAGTAATTCTTCGCGCAGACATGCGGCTTTATTGAAGTGCTATAATGCACTACAACGTGCGCCCGCACTGCCAAATGCGAACGTGCACTAATTGTTACGCAAGCCTGGCTCTAATTGACCTTTATTACTCTACATGCTATTGCAAATGGCAAGCGTTGAGACTGACGCCAATGTTTGGCACACAGTGCACACTTCTGGCGGAAGACCGGCTGACCCCGCAATCCGCTTCTTCCCCGTGGACATGGGTGTTGCTGAGAAGGTTCTGGCAGGATCCGTCGCGTCCGCTCCTTTGCGCAATCGTCAACGCAAATACCACGAGATCAACGTTCTGGCCTGCCCTCAGCTCGTGCTCCGTCCAACGGGAACAGTCGCTTGGATATAAGGCACTACAGAAATACAAAATGTTTGCAAAAGTTTTCTCAACATTGGAGCAGGAGAGACCACCTCATTTCTAAGCCGCCGCGGTGGCTCAGTGGCTACGGTGCTCGGCTGCTGTCCCGAAAGACGCGGGTTCGATCCCGGCCGCGGCGGTTGAATTTCTTTGGAGGAGAAATTCGAGGCCCGTGTACTGTGCGATGTCAGTGCACGTTAAAGAACCCCAGGTGGTCGAAATTTCCGGAGCCCTCCACTACGGCGTCTCTCATAGCCTTAGTCGCTTTGGGACGTTAAACCCCATAAACCAAACCAAACCACCTCATTTCTATCCTGTCTCAATCTACCTTATCTCTGTCTCCTCAACTTCCAAAGAAACAACGGCTCTATGAGCGCAGGTACTCCCAGTCATGGCCTTAATTTTTTTTTCATTCACTTTTTTTCGCGTTCTCTATCAGCTTATACATTCGCGCCGCCTGCTTTCGCCAATAAAAAAGTTTACAGGAGCTTAAAATGGTCGCATCACTGTAACTCAGCACTAAAAATTAATTTCTGCGCTTCGATACGCACTGGCCAAATGGCACTTCAAAAAATTCAATAAATCGTCAAATTAACTATGTATCAGTTGATCCCCTAACACTGTTTATTTGTATGGAATTGCGTTTCATTGGGAAACTCACAACATCTTGCGTTTCCACGTGCCTGCGGCATTACTTTTTCGTTTCACCGCAATGGACGGGCGGAACTTACATGTATATGCAGCTGCACTGAGTTCTGTTTTCAATATTTCACTCCCACTTCTTGCACAAGTACTGCTCAAGGTTTCGAACTTGGCAACGCGGGTCATTTTTATATGCTGGTACAATGTCCGGTGCTTTCCTGTCATAAAGCCGAATAATTGAGAATAGTGACATACTAAACAGGGACTACAAATTTGGCTGTATTTGGGGCGCAAATTTTGAGCACGTAACATGGAATATTGTCAGGACCGACGGCTCAGTTAGTTCTTAATTCCCGTGGAAGTTACACGACACCGCATCAAGAAACAATTACGTCTCACATAGTGTCTAGGATTAGGGGATCGGCCCAGCTGTGGCGCATACGGCAGGTGCAGGAACAATGGATCGAAAGTAAATGTTAAAGTAATCAGCTTTTTTTGAATTCTCAGCAATAAGACCATGCGTAGTCGACATTGGCCGAACAGAGCTGTCTTCCTTGTCAGCGGTTTTTACGTATATCGGGCTAGTTGGTGCATATACGTCATTTTCGGAAGCGCTGAAATCAACACGGACACATAGACACACAGATAACGGAAAGCGCTCGTCGTTGTTTGTCTCTCTCTTTGTCCACGTTGATTGCCGCGCTTCCGAAAATGACTTTGGAGTACGTTCCAGCTTGCCATTAAGCAAGGCACTGAGGTCATCTTTGGAATGTTTTATCTTCAAATATATCTTTTTCTCCAACGCGTCTAATTGCCTATATAGTTCGTCATCACTTAAAGTAATGTATCGTTGGAACGGGCGGCCTCTTTGATTCAGCAGACGCCTTATTTGTGAAGTGAACTACCCTCTATTAGACCTTTGTTTACTTGATAACATTTCTTACAGTGTTTGTGGATCATTAAAAGCAGTTTGTTCCTAAATAGCTCCCATAGCTCATTACTCTTGGAGGATCAGTGTAGTCTAGAAGCTCATCGTACAAAACTCTCTAGGCAGTGCATAATTAAACCATCATTAATATTTTCAAAAAGAAAACATGACGTGGCGAGGCTTTAATCGGAGACAAGCGCCAGCAGGAAATTTGCGGCAGAACAGCGCAATGGTCGATAACACCGGAAAGGGTTAAGAGAGATACCACCAGCCTGTCAGAATTTGACAAAAACCGGTCAGTTGGAAACGCAATCACCGCATCGTGTAGTGGGAAAGTCCACAAACTGATAAATGCCACTGACAGTGAACATGTCACAAAATTCTAGACAGAAGGCTCAGCGAGAGAACAGCACCGGGAACCTGTCTGTCCAAAGCGCAAAAGGCATATTAGATTCAGAAAATCTCTCGTCTGACTTTGGATGATACGAGACAAGGAACTAAAACTAGCTGGACTGCTAGAGCTACGGTAATATGCACCAAAGGCAATATGTGTGGTATCATGCAGGTTTACTTGGTACCACACAGTTCCATAATCAATAGCAGTGCTATGCATTGGAAAGCTCCAGACGCATCTGTCAACTAAAATACATACGCCAACGCTGTGCCTGTCTGGCTCTCGCCTGTAAACTGTAAAAGTCTTTTGCCTAAACCTGATGCTCTCCGTAATGTAATCATGTCATTCTTACCTCAACGTGGCTCGATTCATCAATCACCGACTCCGAAGTACTTTTGCTTTCTTCTCATTTCATTGTTTTCCGACGCGATCGAAATAACAAGCGCGTTGGTGGCGTGCTGATAGCCGCCATCCTTCAGTGCACTGAATTTAAGACATCATCCCCCTTAGAAGTCATATTTATTGGCATCGCTTCTTATCCACCCATAGTAATCGGCGCCGGTTATCACCCTCCTGACGCCGATGGTTCTTTTGTTGCCGAGTTCCATGAGGTGCTTCTGTCGGCAACCGCAACATATCGTCAATCACGTATCCTGCTGCTCGGAGACAGATTTCATTGCCATTACCTGGTCTACTCTCGCCTCAATCCCGTCAAAAAATAACTTTCACTAACAGTGAAGGTGAACGTAAACACGTGCCTGAACTTTTTATTAACGCGAATAGTTCCAGAGCTGACGCGTCGCGGCAGCAATTTATCTAACACTTTCGACATTTGGCCTGATCTTAGCTTCTGAACCCGATGCCCGAACCCGTTTTCCGTGCTAAAGGTAGAGACATTGCTTCTAATTATTTCCTGCATATAAATGGTCGACCTATTGAAATTGGCAGGGAATTCTCAGGGAAACGTTGGGCGTTATTTTTTCAGAGTTTATGCTATGAGACTCTCACACGAATCATATTATAACAAACCTCGTTCGCGCCATAGGAATATTATATAGAAATCGAGACTTACTTCCAGTTAGCAGAAGACTCCTAATTTATTATTCATTGTTTTTATCGCCCATAAACTCCTGTTTTTTTAGTTTGGGGCAACACAACATCAACCAATGTAAGGAAACTGGCAGAAATGCAGAATAAAGTAATCAGGATTATTACAAATTCACCCCCAGACCGTTCAGGAGATATCTTATTCTATAGTTTGACTCTAATTAACATGGAGGACATGTATAACTATCGGCTTTGTAAAAATTAATAGATGAAAAGAAACAAACAATAACCTACTAATTACTCTGGCAAACTTGAAAAACAAGTAAGCATTATTATAAGTCTAGACATCCTGAGTACTGGGCAGCGCAACTCTGCCGCACTAATTATGGAGACCAAATGCTGCGACACACATGGCCGATTATCTTAAATTACTTTTTCGAAAAGTGCATTGAGTGACACGTATATTGAGCACAAAGTTCAGAAATTTATTCGTTTACTATGCATTCAGAAATCATCCACAGAAAGTTGATGTAAGCAATTGTTCTAATAACTAATGTAATATGTGTTCAATACCTTTTATGAAATAACTTTTCTAATTTGATTTTTTTCCTTAAACTCATCCATTCTACGTTTATTCCTTCATCCCCAATGTTCTGTGTGATCAATATTTCATGCCATGTTGAACAGGATTGTCTATGCAACATTGTATGTAACAAGGTTTTATGAAAGTTGTGGTACATAATGAATTGTATACATATGCATTCTGTGCGCTCTGCTGTTTCCATTGTAACCACGGGGGGTGGGAGCTTGTCAAGCTACTGTTCAGCAGCTTTTTTCTGGTACCTCCCCGTGTTTTGTAAAACAAAAACACGAAATAAACTGAATTTGTGTTTGTATTTGTATATGCTCTCTCTACTGACATATTTGTCAGAGCTTAGTGACCATTCCATTGTGCATGATTCTTCTCATTGTCTTTTGGCGCATGCGCCAAAAATAACGAAAACAACAACACTACAGGATAAAGGCAACTATTCCGAAATTAAAACAGGATTCGCCGAATTTCGCAGCTGGCTTCTTCGGGACTTTTCAAACCACTCCGTTGAACGTAACTGGTTCCATTTCAAGAACAAAAACATGAGTTGATGCTAACGCACATGCCGACTATTACTTTAACAGAAAATCAGCTGTCACCAACCGTGTTAACAACAAAAAGAAAAGGCTCTTTCGTTCAGCTAAACGAAGTGAAAGGTATTGTTCATTACAAAAGTGTTATGCCCTGGATGAAGAGTTTGAATCGCTTGACAACAAACAAAGTGTTCTTTCTATACTTTCCTCTTGCCACCAATGATAAAAAACAACCCTTGCAAATATTTGAGTGCGACTGGCCCCCAGACGCTTGCAACCATTACAATTATACGATCACGAGAACCGTACAATCCCTGTCAGTTAAATAGCGCAAGAAGGTCACACACTCAGCTCTGTATTTACGCAACAACTCGCTAACACTGCGCCACAGTTTCATAGTTGCAATCCCGCAGTCACGCCTGACATCAGTTTTAAACTATCCGGTGTCATGAAGGCCATTGCTTACATCTTCATCATGTGTCAATGACATCTACCTTAAAGTGCTAAAATACACAGAAAATGCTGTCAGTGTAATTGTAAGCCGCATTTTCCAGCAATCGCTGCCATCAGGAGTGGTGCCGGAAGACTGGAAGATAGGCAAGGTTGTTTCCATCATCATGTTATAGTTATCATCCTACTTCACTAAGAAGCGTTTGTTCCAAGCTAATGGAGCGTGTGCTGTACTCTCACATAATAAAATTTCTAATATCTATAGCATTTTTTCATTCTAATCATCATGCCTTTTGCAAAAGGCTGTCATGTGATACTGAACTAGCCTTATTCACCAATAACACAAAGTCGAACCTTGTTTTAAATATGCCCGTAGACGCTCTCTTTTGTATCCTGAAAAGGCTTAGTTCAAACCTTGGTTTAAATATACCCCTAGACTCTCTATTTTTTCTATCCTGAAAAGGCTTTTGACAAAGTTCCCCCTAAACAGCTTCTACTTTCGCGATTACTCACTGCAGCCGATTGCGTCATCTACCGCCCGATCCAAAACAGTTCTGACTCGCACATATTTCAAGACGACCTTACACGTGTTGACTCCTGGTGCGGCAAATGATTAATGTCCTTGAACACTATTAAAACGGCATTAATCTTTTTTCATCCTGGCCAGCACTACCGACCCTCCAGGTATGCCATCTCTGGGTCCGAAATTTCATCTGCTCAGTCATACATATACCGTGGCGTCACCTTTTCTAACACGTTTACTTGGTCTACACATATAACGACCATTACTAACGAAACCAATCACAGCTTTGGTTGCCTAGGTAGAAACTTGCACCTCGCCCCTGCCTCTGCTAAAACGTTAACTTACCGCACATTTGTTCGGCCTAAAGGAGAACACGCATGCTCAGCCCGGCACCCTCATCAATCTAACTTTTGCAACATCCTCGAATGAGTTACAAATCGCGTAGCGTGATTTATTTTTTCATATTACTTTTATCACTCTAGCGTAACTGCTCCTAAATCTCAGGCTAACCTTATTTTTATCAAACTAAGAGGCAGAACCTTTTTAGGCTTTGCCTCTTTTACAAATTTCATCATTCACCACTGGATGTCTCAGTCATCTTCTCAGTTCATCGCTTATTAAGTCGCATCAGCCATCCCAGGGCCGTCTATCCTCCTCCAACAAAGATCACAGCTCATCTGCGCTAGTTCTTTGTCAAAACTGCCCGGGACTGGAACGATCTGCCAATCGACTTTATGCGCCACTCCAATGCATCTTAATTGAAGGCCGCCATCGAATCATACTTTACATGAACAATCAGCCAATTCCTGATCTAATACACTATTTTTGGGGCATTATAGGCAGCCATAATAAATAAATAAAATGGTTACGCCAGCGGTACCTACAGGAAACGCAGCAATCCCTGCATACCGACAATACACGTGTTGGTCGTTGCTTCAACCGTTCCTACAGGCCCCAATCACGCAGGCAGACATAAAAGTGGCCTTAGCAGAAGCCAAACAGGACACAGCACTCGGCCCGGAATAAAGTATAACACCGAACCCTCCGAAATCTACACGACACAGAGCTCGTAGCCCTCACGCGACATATGAATCAGGCTTTAATCACGGGGAGGTACCGTTCTGGTAACTCGCAACCATGACGCAAATTCCAAAGGTAGGCAAGCTGCTGTCCCTGGACAGCCAGCTGCTCATCCCCCTTACATAGTGTATCGCTAAACGCATAGAGCGCGTAATCAACAAACGTATGGCGGAATTGCTGCACCAGCACGACGTCCTACCATACACGCAATATGGGTTCCAGGAGAACCTCACTGCGCAAGGTGTTCTCCTACAACTGCAGCACAAAGTAGTAGATAATCCTAGCCGAGCGCAGGCGCTTGTCATCTTTGCCCTGGATCTAAGGGGAGCCTTCTACAACATTACGTACGACGCGACTCCTGACGACTTGGCGAGTACAAATTGTCGGGAGCGATTACTCATCCACGTCCCCTCTTTCCTGCGCGACCGCGAAGCAACGATTCAATTCGGCAACGCCTGCTCGATTGTCTTCGGGTTCTATGGGCGTGACACGGAACAACGAGTGGTGCTCTCTCCCTTGTTCGTCAACCTGGCTGTGACGGGTCTCCCTACCACACTTAGTACCACCTATCCCATAGCGCATGCCGTCTACGCGGACGGCATTGATGAGGACATTGGATGAGGACATAGAGAATGCGTTCCAGGAAGCAACGGACGCCACTACGCCCGGTGCGGGGGCTTCACATGGTCCAGCGAGAAGTCAGAACTGCTCCTGGTGCACTAACGCACGCGCGACCCGCTACGTCTCACGGTGCGCCTGAACGGACAACCTATTCCCCACGGAGACAGGATCCGTGGCCACGAGTTATACGTGCAACACATAGCCCAAGCAGACTTCACGATAGAGTTGCTTCAGCACCGAATCCACGTGGTCATAAAAGTGATACGACGCGCGACAAATATTTGATATGATTTTTCCATTAAAAATGGTATCCATATTTTTAGAAGATCAACGCTGCCTAACCTTAACTCTCTGTTAACCGAGACTGTGGTACTAAAACACCTTTGGTACAGTGAGTATACCATTCCATACGTTCCTACACGTGATTTACGGCCAAAATACCGTTTTTGCATTCCCGCAACTGAACATGGTATGCAACGCGTACACGTACGTGTTATGTGCCTGCGTGTTTGAATGGCTTGCGGTTTAGTGTATTCCCCGCGAAAACGAAATATAGGCTGGAAAAAACTCTGCGGATTGCCGTTACGTCTCCTCCTGCTCCATAAGTGTCATCGTCTCGTTATTGTATCAGCTTCATGCTGTTATTTTTTTTATGTATAATGCTATGTTTTCTTCCATATTTTGTTCTGAAATTTTTGCGTGTGTGTAACTTTGCCAGCTTTGTTGCAAAGTCTGCAATTTGTGCCTTTTGATATATTTTTGTTATGATATTGTTCGCTTTTTGCCAGGCGCTGCAAGCCCTCTTGGGCTTATGTAGGCCTGATTCTTTTTGTATGTCAACTGACACGAATAAAGTTACTCTCCATCTATTTGTAAACGTTTGTCTTCTTTGGCCGAACTTTGACCCAGAACGTGTTCTCTGCACTGAAATGACCTGAGTGGCAGCTCGAATAATCCTTCAATGTATACGCACTTGCGCGGAGACGACACGGATGAACAAGGAACCCATACGACATGTACTATCACGATTGAAAACGCGGCGCCTACGAGCTTACGATGTTAGATGGCAACTGCTGCAGCCGTAAACATATTCTCCTGCTTTTTTATAATGTTTTAAGAAGCCTCTACTGATTCGTCACTGTATTCTAATTTCCGTTGCTTTCAAAAGCGTCTCTTTCAGCCGCAATTGATTAGCTGAAACGCCAGAAACGGATGTCAATCCTATTGGTATTGGGGGCGCCAGAAGTAGCCACCGCAGCTCGGCTTTCGACAGGTGTGACATCGAAAACCCCACTGCGGCATGTAAAACCCGTCGTTATAGTTGCGAGACGCTCTGAATGTTTCCTAGGTAGCACAGAAACGGCATAACAATGTAACTTTTTGTTTGGTCAACCATTTCTTTTTAAGAGCAAAACAGCGCAACTAAAACGAAGGACCAGGAAAAAGAAAGACACGTACAAGCGTTGAACTCACAACTGGATTTTGAATTGAAAAAAAAAAACAGTTAAATGTCTAACCACCGCGGGACAAAGTCATGTCATCTTCAGTTGCGCTGGTCATATTTAGTTACGCTGTTTCGTTCTTTCAAGATGTAATACCAACTCGGCCGCTATGCGACATTGCTCTGAATGTCCATTTCTTCTAAAGCGCCTGAAATGTTACGAATAAACGTTGGAATAGCCTTGCCTTAACCTTAATTAAGCATTCAAACCACATAAACGCAACTTTCTCTAAAATAGCAAAGTAACCGTGCAGTAGTGTGCAGGCACGCCAATTGTAAAGGCAGGCAATTTAATTATCGCTTTGCAAGAACCAACACCGAAGGTGACAGCTGAATTCTACAATACAGCACAATTTTATTTACGATAAGATTATCGGACTGTAGTAAATGCATCTCGTTAAAGTCCCGCCGTGGTGGCTCAGTGCTTACGGCGCTCGGATGCTGACCCGAAAGACGCGGGTTCGATACCGGCCGCGGCGGCCGAATTTCGATGAAGGCGAAATTAGAGGCCCGTGTGCTGTGCGATGTCAGTGCACGTTAAAGAACCCCAGGTGGTCGAAATTTCCGGAGCCCTTCACTACGGCATCCCTCATAGCCTCTGTCGCTTTGGGACCCCCAATAAACACACAAACAAACCCCAATAAACAAACAAACAAACGAGCATCTGGTTAAAAACTAATGGCTGCGAAGGGTGAATGATTTAACGCATTGGGAAACGGAGCTATCCTGTTCGCTTCTGCGCTGGTTTGAATCCCGTTCAGGGCCAAAGATTTTGCATACCTTTCGAAAGGAAAATTATGTAATTGTTCGGAAATGCTGGGCTTCGATTTCGGCTTTATAGTCGGCTTCACGTTATCCGTCGTTTCCTGGCGATATCCGCCAGAACCTGTAGAGAACGGGAGCTGAAAGCATGTCTTACTCAATTCTGTTCAACAAATATCCATCTCACATCTTTAGAATGAAACTACCTTCCTGCTGAGATTGTGTCTATTTATCAAGGCTAACTTTTTTGCAGCTCTTTGACTGATATTATATAATTAGAAGAAACTTGTTTTCCGGCAAGATTTTGCTGCATTTTCACTGCTGTTGTTTTAAGTCGTAACTCCTTTTTCGAGTTAACACGCCTGGCCCTAAGGAAAATTAAAATAACTCAAGGGCAGTAACGTATCCAGTTCCTTTTTTGTTTATTTGCCGCATGCGGATTTCAGGGTGAATAGCTTGGTAAGCGTGAAACTGTGCATTTCCTGAAAAGCCGTGTTATCAAAATAAAAATAGGTAATCTGTTGCGTGCGCAAATAATGTTTTTATGAGGAAGAACGTCGCGTTATACTTCTGTTCTCAAAATAAAAGTTGGAAGTTTCCGGGTGCGAAACAATATTAATGTAACTAAGAGTTAGGTGAATTTGTGTTTTGAAAACGCGCTTGATTTTCCACGCCGGCAGCCTCCAGTCATGTATGTTTTTTCTTGCACGTGCGCGCGTCTTCACCTGCAGGATGATAGCGAATAATCAGATTTTCTCGAGTAACGATAAGAGGAATTTCTACCGTGCTTCATTTTTTTTTTGTGAATTCCGAAAGAGCGTTGTCCAGTGCATTCATAATCCTTCTGGGAACGAGAACGGGCACGCCTGAAAGAAAGGAAAGAGTTACGCGTCATCGGGGCAGCTCGGGGGTCAGAGGAGACTATACGCAATAACTGCATTACGCTGCATTTCGACGACGCAACCGAGCCGCAAGCTTCATTGAGCCTGCAGCCAAATAAAAAATAAGTATGGAAAACTTGCTTCGTAAGCAGTGGTCATGCCGTATGCCCGTACGAGCCTGCAGGCACTTTGAGAATTATATCTGACATTTTTGCCCCGATTCCACGTGTACAGTGCAAGAAAGTCCTAGCATTTAAAGCCGGACACGTGTGCGCAGTTGCCCGCGCCGGCCAGTGTATGCAAGGCAAAAAGAAACAATTGCCCGTTTCTAGAACCTTCCATCGAGCAAAGGAAAAACACATCGCTTTGGCCTATGTATTACCTACGACGAGACACAAGGACTCTGAAACAATGGTGGATATAACGAACTGTCGTCCACTTATAGACGACGCACAGGGACGCCTGCGTGATGAACAAAGGTAAAAAAAACGTTCGAAACTTGGACCATCGCCTTGAGACAGTAGAGTCGCCTCTTTCTCAATATTTCTCCTGACAGCTGTGACGTGCACCGTTCTCGGTGCGTCTATCTTCGTTCTATTCACTGCGCTTTGTCCAAGGCCACCCGGGAGGCTCTTATTATGTTTGAAAAAGGTTTGGGCAGTCCTTCCCGTCGAGCACTCAGGACCGTAGCGTCGCAGGAGACGGAAGCTGCCCAAGATGCGGACCACCGCGATTCTACTGCTGCTCTGCCTAGCCGGCGCCTATGGTAAGCCGGTGAATCCCATCCCGAGTCAAGTGTTTAGCAGCGGAGCCCAACAGCTCTCTTTTTTTAGCTCTTTTCCCACCCTACTGCCGAAATCATCTACTGCCGAAATCACTGTCCCGCGAGCAGATATTTGTTGGTTTTCAGCAAAGCCTCAATGTTTTCAAACTTGATATTGAAACCCCCAGACAGATATATGCACACTTCCGACAGAAAAGTTTCTTTTCACAGCGCACATAAAGAAACAGAAAAAATACAAACACGTAACGATCAAAAAATCTCACCATTGAGTGACACGCATGTTATCAGGGTCTCAATTTGCGACTTATGAATTCCCCTCTGTTAAAAGGGCGTTAGCCAGAACACGCAGTCAAAATCGGAAATAGAAACAATGGTCCCAAAAATTAGGCAGGCTTAACTTGACTAACATGCGGCTCAGCAGACTTGAACGGACGGCAAGGCAGAGAAGCGTACTTTAGAACTATCTCCAGTCTTTCGCGGGCATTGTTAAGGCATCGTACGGGAGGCCCGCTGTAATAACAAAAACAAACGATGCTCTCCTAGTGTTATTTGCTTCCAGATGAACTTCTTATCGCTTGGTTCATCGGTGCTTCCTGCATGTGAACTTTCCAAACAGAGTGGTAGTTAAGGAAATTTTTCCTCCTTTAACGCAGCGGGTTAGATTTGTAACACATCAGTTGGCCACACGTCTATAAGGGTTCTTACGTGATCTATGTTTGAACGCTTTGTGCGTTAGGCACAGCGTGAAACTTACTTTTTGATGCGGAGCAATTAGAGCATCTTGAATCCAAGTTAAGTGTTGATTGAGCAGTATCATTCTATGGTCGCAGCCTCACCGTCAAGCACATCATAACGTGCAGTGTGCTTGTGCAATGACCCTATGGTCTTCTATAAGTCTGAGTGTCGCAATGAGCTCTGCGTTGGCAATCAGTCCGGCAGTTTTGCATGTTTTGTATGTTCTAATAAAACTTCAACCTGTAGTGCACTGAAACTACGACACAAGCTACCATCCCAGAATTGATATTATTGTAGCCTAGACTTCGCAATAGTATCAGTAGCTCAATACAGTAAATCTCTTTGACCGCAGTCCCGAAAAAAAACGGGGGAACAGAAGTTTACGACTCTACCGAAACGAAGCATATTAGGTACATAATTTCCGCCACTTATCGAAAGGAAGCCTCAAAATGTAAGCGTACGTAATGTTAAAAGACCGCGCTTGTAATAACCCCATTCGACCCGTCACAGTTAAACACAATCCGTCGTATGAAATCTAAACATTATAAAGGGGATGTTAATAAGGCAGAGAAATCAGCCAAGTTTGAATGCCGCGTTGTAAAGGGCATGGTGTTTTATGCGCACTGCAACCAGCATTTTATTTTGCAGTCAGGGAAAGAGAGAGCGACAGTTAGCCTAATTCAACTAAACTGCAGTTCCGAACAAGGCTACTCTCTGCCCGGTATGGAACACCCGATTTCGAACGCGGTTGCTTCCAGCAGGCAATGCTTGTCTGTACCGAGCATAGCAAATAAAACAGGCCTTCTGAAAGTGAACTGGCGTCGCAACAAATTGCGATAGCCTAGTGTGGAAAATATAATTGACGAAACTTGCGTCCTTTGGTGTAAGTGCAAATAACTTGGCTTAGAGCTACAGGCAGTTTGTGAGATGTGGAAAATATAATTGACGAAACTTGTGTCCTTTGGTGTAAGTGCAAATAACTTGGCTTAGAGGTACAGGCAGTTTGTGAGATATTGAAATTTACTCCCTTGCAAAAGAATATAAGAGCTATGCATATCTACAGCGGAGTACGTTTGCTTGGTAAGAGTAATTCAATAACGACAAAGCAATTCGGTGTTCCTTAAATTAAAGGCAAGGAAAATTCCACAGCCTCATGCAAAATATCGATGCGGCTGAGAGCGCGTCAACTTTTTCGCTAGGCTAGGTATTTCTTCTTTTAACCAAATGGCAACTGACTCTTAAAACGCAAAGAATACAAAAACTATTAACTGTTTTGTTCGTCTATTGGTCCACCTGTGGCATTAGCTGCAGAAAGTGCATTGCTGGCTTTCTTTTTTTATTACTTTGCTCATTCGGAATCTAACCTACACTTCAGCTTCGCGATATGATTCGCAACTATGGTACCCCATGATGCTAACGAAGCGCGTTACACGGCGCAGCACCCTTTGCAGGAAGACGCTCACCTACGTACAACTGAACATGTGCATGATCATGGAAGGTCCACGCAGAACAGCCACAAATTGGCACCCCATTTTGTAACCTTCACAAGTTCTCGCCGCGAGCGAAAAGCCTACAATGGTCGCCAAATATTATTCTCTACTTCCATTCATGCAACTGTGATGGTAACATCTGACTCCTCAATCTCCCGAGCAGGTCAGAAGGGCGCCATCGGAGGACAAACCCAAGTAGGAGGCGGAGGCGGCTCCCTTGATATCGGAGTAGGCGGTGGAGGAGGTGAAGGAGGCGGCGGAATCGATGGAGGCAGTGAAGGAGGCATTAGCGGAGGAGCTGGCGGACCCAGCGGAGGAATCGGAGGTGGAATCACTGGTGGAATCGGCGGCATATCCGGCGGTGGATCCATCGGCGGCGGATCCATCGGTGGTGGAATCGGAGGAGGTCAGCAAGGTGGACTGGACCTTTTCACTCTCGTTTCCCGTCAGATCATTTTGGCCTACGGTATGGACCCTCTGAGGTTACCAAACTTGGACCTGCCATTCAAAGGCATCTTGGGCAAGTCTGGAAGTGTACACACCTATAACACCCTTGTCTTCGGCCTCTCGCACGTTGAACGCACTGGCCCGTGCTTCGTGACCGCCGACGAGACCGGCATGAAAGTTGGACTCGACTTGGGCATCAGGAACGTGGTAGCAAACTCGACGGCCAAACTTAACTTCAGGAGCAGGCGCCTGAGAAAGACGCAAGTGCAGGTCATGGCCACAGTAAAGAGAGCCCGGGCGGTCCTCCTCATTTCGCAGTAAGTAAACCATATTGCGTAGTTCTGCCCCTGCTCACGTCCACTAGTGTCGACCTTGCCCTAAGACTTCCGTGATGCCCCAGGATTGCGGAAAGCTTGAGCATAGGGTTTGATAGTGTTGCCTTGCAGACAGGCCCTCATGAAGCTACCTGGTAGACATCTCTCTAGGACAGTAATGAAGTTTTTTAGCCTTTGATGAAGTCGGAAATGTTTTAGTGCATTATTTTAGTGACAGGAAAAGAATAGCATTTCTAATTACGTAAATATTGGCCATGTTTTTGAAGTATTCATTTTTAACTTCGGCTTCTGAGTACTGCGAGCTAGTGAAGGTTAGAAGACAACGTCATTCAAAGGCATTTCTTTCGTGTTCTTAAACACGCCAGAGTAATGCCAGCAGCGAAAATCACCGTTTAATCTGTTGAGATGAGAGTTTGACCAACCTCGGATAAAATCTGGTTAATTCCCTGCAGTTATGCAAGCAGATCTTTTTGATACTCATCTATCTTGCTTTTGTGAAATATTTCATCACTGGCGCTCAACATAACGTGAGCCGTGCAGTCGCTCACTAGACAATTAATCGTGTTTGATCGTGCATATTTTTATCTAATTGAACACCGCAGAGCTAAACAGGAAAAACAGGAGCAAGCCAAAGTCCGCATTTTAGCTTTCATTACTTTATTTGCGTCCTGTTAGGTTTCAAAACACTGCGTGTTCTGAATAGCACAAGTTCTTGCTTGCTACAGGATCTGCAAATTTCCAAAGAAATTCAAATTTCGAAAACGCACTCTTTCTTCACCGCATGCGTCGAAACAATTGGCATGTCGCGCTCACTGTGCACTATTGGCCTGTCACCCTATTCATGTACATTCTCTCTCCCTTTCCCTCTTCACAGGACCGGTCCTCACGAGATCCACGTGAAGGACTTCAAGATGGTCAAGCTTGATGGCTTCAAGCTGTACATCAGGCCTTTGGGTAAGGTGAGCCCGCTTGTCCGCCCCTTCCTTGGCGCGGCACGCAAGTTCCTGGAGATCGCGGTGCACAGACGCCTCGAGAAGATGGTGAGGGACGCCCTCGATCACCAGATCAAGAACGTCCTCGCCTTCCTGCAACGCCAGGCGCAGTCGCGGCCCCAACCGCAGCTGCCATCGTTCCCCTCTGACAGCGGCATAGGAGGCGGAATTGGCGGCGGAATTGGCGGCGGACAAAATGAAATTGGCGGCGGCTCCATCGGAATCGGCGGAGGGCAAGAGGGCGGAATCGGCGGTGGAATAGGTGGTGGCAGCGGTGGCCCCTCGGGTGGCGCACAGACCGGCCAGACACAAGGCCAGATCGGACTCAAGGGTGCCGTATAAATGGAGTACCAACTGGCCGGACGGACGTTCAACCACTTGCGACAATAAAAGCGGATTCTTCTCAACTGTGTGCAAAACAATTGGCGGTGCCTCAGCTCTGCTATGCCAGAACATACGTAGCGTGAGGTGAGGGCGAGGTATCCACATCTCGGCGGACACCTGAACCAGAGGGAAGGCGCATAACTGCCCTCTTGGAATAGTGGACACCTAAACCGTGCTTTAAGCTAGGTGGCGGTAGTGACAGATGTGCGCTTCATGCGTTTGCATGACAACGTTGTGCCAGAAACGCGACGCTGAAGCCGCAGGCCGTCGACATTCGTTGTGTTCATTGGCGCTGACAAGGTTTTACACTCCGATCATTTTAAGGTAAGGAAGTGCGCATAATGGCTCCTTGGGTCAGTGGACGCCTGGATCGTGCTTATAGGTACGGGGGTTGATGAGAGAGATATGTGGGCTGCAGCCATTAAGATTGTGCCACAAATGCGGCGCTGAAGCCAGGCAGTCGGCGTTCATTGTGTTTATTGGCGTTGTCAACGTTTTACACTCTGAACATTTTAAGGAAAGGAAGCGCGCGCCACGCCAGCTGTGCGCAGTGACGTCACTTGCTCCTCGCGCATGCGAAGCACGGCTCTCCGGAGCCACGCGTAACTGCTCAACCTCGGCCAGTGTAGCTCAAGCTACAAAATTGCTTCACGACGGTGCTTCGAGAATCCTAGCAGCACAGCGACATAGTTGTAGCTGTGTCGGCGCTTCACCAGGGAATGTCTCGCCGGACAGTGCCGCTTCCTCACGCCAGAAGTAAAAAGAAAATGGAAAGCGCAGCAAATGAGAGGCGTCGAGGTTTTCGATTTAATTTAACTGCCAAGACGGCCTGACCGAGAGGCCAATTTGCTGGAGTAAATATATTTTTCTCAAGTCTAGTCAAGTCTGACGACCACAAGTGCACGGTGAGGGCTTATGACCGGCTCCTTGGCGTGTCTTTTATTGCGAAAGCAATACTACGCTCATGAACGGCCTTTAGTGTAGCGGCGGCCGGTAGCCACGTTTGACCTTTCGAATGACCACTGACGTCATACCAGGGTGAGAGATGGGCTACCAAGTCGAGTCGTCGCGCAGCGGCGGCCGGTAGCCACGCGTGACATTTGTAATGACCTCTGAAGTCATGCCATGTCTAGTGACGTCATAGCGTGACGTCATACCAGGGTGAGAGATGCACTACCAAGTCGAGTCGTCGCGCAGCGGCGGCCGGTAGCCACGCGTGACATTTAGAATGACCTCTGACGTCATGCCATGCCTAGTGACGTCATAGCGCGACGTCATGCCAGGGTGAGAGATGCGCTGCCAAGTGGTGTCGTCGCGCAGCGGCTGCCGGTAGCCACGCGTGACCTGTAGACGCGGCGCACTGCGTTCCTTCTGTTGGAGGCGCTGCGCTTTTGCTTTCGCAACCTACCAGGCTTGACTAAGGCTAAGCCTCCGCCAATTTTTTTATTCCTCATTGCGGGTACGTCAAACACGCAGTGGAAAAGTTGCTGTCAACAAATTACATTTCTATAATGAAAGTAGCTCCTTCAAGCCTTCATGCAAATCTTTTTGAAAAGTTGATGATGATACTATTCGTCTTCATGGTCATATTTGCTACGTCTACAGTGGGACGTAATTCTCTGGTACTTTTCTCCAATTATACCCAGTTTGTACAGGGGAACGGGGACATGCACTATCTGAAATCTCCGAATAACCTTCTATCGCTCTTGACTCTGTTTTCCTCCCAGTGTTTTCTACTCCATACCATCCTAATGGAGCGAAAAAGCATGCAGCCTACATGCAGCCCACATTCCACCCAGGTCTCCTGACATTGTGGCGTCACCGCAACCTGCCCACCGTAGCAGGCGGCAACCGTCTCACCGGATTGTGGGCAAAGTGCCCATCGCGGCAGGATTAAGTTAGTTATTGACTACGAGAGGTTGCTCGGGAAGAGCAAGCAACAGGTCTCACAAGCCTTACCCCTGGCTGAATTGAAAACAGCCACCTGCCGAAGCAATAATGCATCGTTTAATCGCTGCCAAACTGCACCAGGAGTGGTATGAGGACTCCTCGCGATCTATGACTGTAAACTACAGAATGATCAGGTCTGCGGTTTCAGAATGATTTTCGTCTGAATTTGCCGAAAAATAGCAGCTGAAAGCATTTCAAGCTTAATAAAGACTAACCCATCATGGTAGCTCCGTGAATTTGTCGTTTTTTATCCGTACCCATCGTCCCAGGTTCAAATGCCGACTGCGGCGACCCATTTTGACGCAGGAAAAATGCAAGAACGCCCATCTGCGCTGTGCAAAGTGAGTGCACTCGATGAGCCCCAGGTGGTCGAAAGCAATCCGGAACCCTCCACTACGGCGTCTTTCAAGACTACGGCTTCAAGACGTTAAAACCCATGACGCGTTCCATACAATCAATAAGCCACTGAGACAAGCGAAGCGCAGGCTTCTTGCGACATATAAACTTTCGTCTGCTCTTTTCACGGAAGACCCCACAAAAAGCAATGCATTTTTTAAACTATCTTCTTCCTTGTCTACAACCTCTCCTTCCTCTTCATCTCATTTCAAGCAGGCTTGAATCGCATGAGTAACCTATCCGCCTGTCCAGGACGCCTAGTAAACTGCGTATGCTATACCTAACCATGTCCACGAATAACGGCCAGCCCAGACTGCTCAATGGTGACTGCGGCCCGGCCCCACACCAGCTCCGTCAAAGATCAGAGATTGAGGCTTCACACATGCCCCGGGTTTTTCAGCTTAGCTAGTGAAGCAGCGCTACCGCGCTAAGTTCGGCCGATCTAATGGAGTCGAGGCGCGAGCGATGATGCGGGCCCTGCGTCCAAAAGATATATGACGAAGGATTGGTCGGCAAGAGACCCGCTGCCGCCAGGTGCCGGATTCTGGTCGGTTTCAGTGTCGGGCAAACACACAGCAGGTGGAGGATATCAACCGCCGCATTTCGGTATTTACCGATAGGACGCCCGGGCGGGGATGCGTCTCGAAATTGAGGCTGCTTTCAAGTTACGGCAGGTGTGAAGGCAACCCCGGCCTGGATCAACCTCCTCTGCACGCGTAAGACTGCGGAGAGAGTTACCATACACGGAGGTGGTAATTAAGTTTGGTTTGGTTTGTGAGGGTTTAACGTCCCAAAGTGACTCAGACTATGAGGGATGCCGTATTGAAGGGCTCCGGAAATTTCGACCACCTGAGTTTCTTTAACCTGCACTGACACTGCACATCACACGGGCCTCTAGAATTTCGCCTCCATCGAAATTCGACCGCCGCGGCCGGAATCGAACCCGCGTCTTTCGGGGCAGTAGCCGAGCGGCAGAACCTCTGAGCCACCGCGGCGGCACACAGAGGGATGCGATCACATGAGCGGCGGCATAGGTGCTCCTTTCTCGTTAAAAGAAGGGAGGCGTCATCCAGATTAAGGAGTCGAGGCAATGACGGGGCTGATGTCGCTTGTCGCGCCGCATAGTCTGCACGGCTTTGGGAGCTCAGAAGGTCACGTGGCATCCACTGGATACGAATTGGCTGTACGATGCGTGCTGCCACACAATGGATGTTTTGACAAATTTCTGGACTGCGACTGACGCGTCGGAGAAGGCGTGTTCCTTCAAGTGCATCGGTTCGAATGACAATGCAGGCCGTAGGGAGCATGGGAATGGCGGCCACAGAGCAAAGCTTCCTCACAGATTTCGTCACTTTCTGTTAACGCTATAGCGTTAAAAGCCTAGTTCATCAGAAAAATCCGGTGCCGCCGCTGTGCGCGAAAAATCAGAGACATGGCTCTGGCAGGTGATCCTCTGAGAGCAACCTAGGAAGCAAGTGGACCATTTAGATCACGTGATATTTGCGGCTTCGTCACAACCTGCCCGCCGGATAGTAAGCAAACTGCCCACCGTAGCAAGCGGCAGTTAAAATAATGATTAGTCGCTCAGGATGAGCAACCAGGGTCACACAAAGTCTACCGCTGGGAGCACCTGCCTTCGTAGGGCAGTGGCGCACCGTTTAACCGTTGTACTACTGCGCCAGGCGTGTTATGGACACTCCCAGCGATCTATGAATCTAAAGCATGGAACGGCCAGTTCCGCATGTATATAAACATTAACCCTTCAACGCATTGGTGTCGGACCCGTAAGGCGGAGCTTAAGTCCGATTTCGCCGATCTTTGTCTGAAGTGTGCTTGACCTTGAAAACCGAGCCTCGAACCGAAAGCGAAACTGAAGTTCTAAAGCATTTACTTCGAATTTGGCGACCGGGCTAAACGTCCGTATTTTTTTTTTTTCAGAACCGACTAGCGCGTTGCAATTCACTTCCCGTGCCATCATGTCTACCTTTATTGTAAAGATAATGTCTCGCTATACACAGTCGTTTACTTTCGTGGGACCGTGGCGACATCGCCAGAAGAAGAGGAAGTGTTCTTTAAGGAGCGCTCGCGGAGCTTCTCGGCACAAAGAAGATCAGGCAATTACTCGGCGAGCATCACTACGGCCGTAGGAAGAGAAAGTCCTTTGCTCTTCGACAAGCAGCGTGAACATGACTACAGGCACGCAGTAAGTGACTTCGCAGCGCTCATGAAATTAACGCTATCACTTTTAACGCTATAGCCTTAAGGGTCCCATTCAGCTGAGACCCCGGCGTCAGCGGCGTTGGCGTGCCGAAAAAGCAGGTGGCCCACCTGCCACCTATAGGGCACGTGACCTGGTCATGTCATCGTAATTTGCCCACCGGATTGTGAGCAAACCGCCCGCCGTGGCACGCGGCTTTTAAATTAATTATTGGTCGCTACAGATTTCTCGCGCAATGGTGCATCGCTTAACACTGAACCCGGACTGCTATGAGTACTCCTCGCGATCTATGAATACCAAGTACAGAATGGCCAATTCAGCATATATGGGCTTGTAGGCAGAGCCTAAGCGACAGAGGAGTGTTTGCACGGGAGGGACCTATAAAGCTATTGCAATGTGCTATTAAGGATAGGTTAAGCGTTATGTACGGTTAAAGAACAGTGTCTGCGTCAGCTAAGGAATTCCCAAAGAGGACCGCACGTCACTGAAGGGACGCGTTAACGTTTAATGCGGATATTGAGTGTTCTTTCAAGTTTTTTTGCGGCTGCTTTGCCAGTGTGTGCTTGGTAAATTGGTTTTTTGAGGAAAGGAAATGGCGCAGTATCTGTCTCACATATCTAGGCGGACACCTGAACCGCGCCGCAAGGGAAGGGAAGAAGGTGGGAGTGAAAGGAGAAAGAGAGAAAGAGGTGCCGTAATGTAGGTCTCCGGAATAATTTCGACCGCCTGGGGATCTTTAAAGTGCACTGACATCGCACAGCGCACGGGCGCCTCTTGCGTTCCGCCTCCATCGAAACGCGGCCGCCGCGGTCGGGCTGGCCATGCCAGTGCTGTTGTATTAGCTCGATGTCGGTTTGTCGGTAAGGAGTGTGGTGTTTCTGCTGAGGGTGTGTTGTAGGGAGGGAGGGGGGAGGGAGGGAGGGAGGGAGGGAGGGAGGGAGGGAGGGAGGGAAAGAGGGAGGGAGGGAGGGAGGGATGCTCTGAAAATAGGTACCCCCTCTTTCTTACAGAATTAACTTTTGTTGTGTAAGGGTGGACACTGTCGCGCTGCCCACGTTAGACTAGAATAGCCGTTTCTGTCTATGTTGAACATGTTCATTCCCCAAGGGGCCGACATGTATGAACAGTGTTGTATATATCTGTCTGTTTGTTCAAATAGCCCAGATCATAGTTTTATCCGCGTAGGTTCTCAGCCCCGCTTTTCCGAAGGGCAGCGCTGGTGTAGCAAATAAATGATGTAAACTCCTGTTTTTTTCGGCTATGGAGCGAAGCCGGAATAGGTAAATAAGTGAAAGCCGCCAGAAGCCCTCAGGCTGGCTGTTTGTTGCCGTCTTTACTTAAAGCCTTTGAATTAAAGGACACGTTGGAAGGAAGCCTCCGCCCATCTAACAGCGAAAGCCGGTGAGCAAGCTCGCCGCTAGGTGGCACTGGCTGTACGAAGCGGTGGCCGAATACAAATATCTCGGAGTATGGGTAAACAAAGGGTAGATATACACGGAAAAGCATGAAGAGCCTCTTAGGGCCGAAGGGCGAAGAAATGCCGGGACAGGAAAACATAGGGTATTATGGGGGTAAAAAAATATCTAGTACTGAGAGGTATTTGCAAAGTAATAATGGTGCCGCAGCTTACTTTTGGAATTCCGGGTGTGTTCTTAAGGGCAGAAGTTCAGTCGAGATTAGAAGTAAATCGGAGAGCTGTTGGTAGATCAGCACTTGGTGCCCACGGCAAAACCACAAACGAAACAGTACGGGAGAAATGGGCTCTGCATCATTCTAAGCACGGGAAGCTCAGAGTAAAATATTATATGAGTAAAATATTATTGTATCGATAATGGAAACGGCACAGCAGAAAGGAACCGTTCTATGATAACTCAAGGGGAAGTGTCCAACTCTTTGAAGCTAGATCAGTGGCCCTTAGAACGCGCAGCTACAAAAATATTTAACGAACATGACACATGTGCAGTATGTGGTAAATCTGCAGAAACAATTCAACACCTCATACTCAAATTAGACGATATCCATCCGGATGTCGATGCTGGCGCAGTCACTCTTCCTGGGGTCCTAGGGTTTAAAGATACCAATGGTCATGTAAATAATCGTGCGCTGGAAGTTAGCAGAGAGTGATTGGAGGATTGGTGGCTCAAAAGCATAAGAGTAACATAAGGTTTGAAGTGTAGTAAAACCTATTTAAATAAAATGACGAATTTTAAGACCAATTTACAGCACATGTAAACAAAAATAAAGAAAAAAAGCCGAGCGTGGTGGCATCTCTCTCCACCCCGTTTCAAAGGGAACCCGCCTATCCATCCATCGATCTAGCAATCCTGCAATGCGATCCTGTGCATGAGACCGAAGGCTCAAGCAAGGTTAGAAATCCAACAACGCGACGTAGGGAGGCTTGCATGGGAAGCACATGGCAATACACCAACTCATGGGGCACAGGGTGATATGGGATGGGTGCCATTCGCGATTAGCAAAGCTAGCAGTAAGATAAAATTCGAGGAGCGATTGAGAGAAACGGGGGAAAAGCAGGGGGCTAGGAAAGTTTCCAGCTACTTGTACATGAGGAACGTCGACACAAAGTGGAGAAAGCAAAGTAGAAAACTGGCAAGCAAATATGTGGACTGCAGCCGGGGACAAATCAGGGATTATCGGTTAAGAAAAATGTTAAAGACGAAGAGAGGGCTGTGTGGAAAACAGGGACGCTAACGAAATCGGCGCTCTGAACATGCAGAATATTTAAGTAGGAAATTGCCAAAGAAAATATCTACGATAATTGTAGGGGAAGCTCTTTGCTGTCCGAGACCAGGACGGGAGTATTGCGGACTAGACACGTTATGCGGTGCATGTGAAGAGGTGGTAGAAACGGCTTGACAATTGATACTTTTGCGCAAAGGGCTTCACCCTTCAGTTGGAAGCATCGGGGCTGATTCATTGAAAGTAGTGTGGTTTAAGGACAGGGAAGAGAAAATAGATTTTAAACGGGCAGAAATAACCAAGCGGAGGTTTTCCGATTGGCGGCTAAAATCAAGACAAAACTGAAATTTGACGAGTCGTAGATAGGTGACGTGAGCCACTGCCCGATTTAAAGGGTTCAGCCCCATCTATCCGTCCGTCCGTTCGTGTCCGTCCGTCCGTCCGTCCGTCCATCCATCCATCCATCCATCCATCCATCCATCCATCCGTCCGTCCGTCCGTCCGTCCGTCCGTCCGTCCGTCCGTCCGTCCGTCCGTCCGTCCATCCATCCATCCATCCATCCACCCACCCATTGGCATTCTTTCCCAGTTCATAAATCTTTTTACGGTAAAAGGAGCAGTGATAGCCGCAATATCCGACCATTTAGCGCCTTGCGCAGTCTTGTTTATAAGGCGCTAAATAAACACAAGCTGTAAGTTTTTTACTGCTTTTTAACGCTCGTTATCTAAGTCGAATTATCATAGCATTTATGCACTATGCTGATTACAATGTGCTTATATTGGCTGATATTGCCTTGCGAAAGGAGGCCGCGTTCGCGAAAGCATGATTCGGTCTGAATTGGTCGTTCGACCCCAGGCGCGGGGTGATGTTTAATCGGGCAGTCGCTAGAAGCGCTAGAACTGGTCCAACAAAGCTGTTACAGGTGCTGCAACAGGCGTGTCCCAGTAACATTCAGCATGCTAGCTGCTCAGAAAAGCTACAAAGAAGCAGACGCTTACATGAGCGCTTTAAGGCTCGCGCAAAAATGTTGCTACTCCTCTCTCCCGAACCTGAACCTGCACTTGATAATAAAAGCGCCGCCATCCCATTCAGTGAGTCCTCCGGCACCGAGGACTCGATCCCACCTCGGATCCTATGGCTGAACCAGCACCTTCCCTGGAGCCAGTTCATCTTCGCCGAGACGGTCGTCGTGGCCGCCATCACAGTGCTCGTGGTGGTCGGGACTCTGGTGGCGCAGGCGGTGCTGGGCTTCTACGCGCCGCCCTGCAGCACGCAGGCCTGCGACGACGCCATGGCCCTGGCGCGTCGCTCCGCGCGGCCGCGGCTTCCGCCCTGCAACGGCTTCCACGAGCACCTGTGCGGACCCGGTGTCGCGGATCGCTCGAAGGTGTTCCATCTCCAGCACATCGCGTCCAACTCCCTACTCGAGAGGGCCGCCGCGGCGGGCAGCGACGCCGGGCAGCAGCAAAAGGGAGCCATGGAGAAAGCGGCCATCTTCTACGCCACCTGCCACAGGCTCTTCTTACCTCCTTCCGAGGCGTCCAGCTTCCGCCACGACGTCAGCAATGTCCTCACGATACTCAAGGTGGGGTATATATACGGCCGAGCCTACTCTACTGGAATTTTTTCGGGTTAGAAGACGTGACTTAATAGTAAGAGCCATCGAAGAAGCGCTCATATCTAAGAAGGCTTTTTTGCAAGACTTTAAGCGGGCGGCCAGTGGTGACAATACAAACCCTTCCCGGGAGAAGAAGCCGCCAAACATTGCGAATGAGGACAGGGCTTATAAGGCTAGGGAGTGTAGAAGGTAAAAAGTTTCTACAGCCAAGTGATAATTGTACCGTCTTTGCCAAAAGTAACCAGGCTTCATGTTTTGCTTCTCGCTTGTATTCTAAAGCCAACATGGATTCCCAGAAGGTAACAACTTGTTTAGAAGTGAGGACAGGATCTCGCCTTTACTTTCCATAGATTTAATGCTTCATAAGTGGTATGAAGTCTGTACCACCTAACTCAGAAGCGAAGCACGCACCCTGGTTACTATTGGCGAAGACGGTACATCACCCGTGAAAGGCCATCAGGGAAAATACAGCAAAGGTTTTTTTGTCAGCTTATCTATATGCTCTGCCCCGTGATTCGCTAATCCCAGTGAGGGCTGTGCTGCACGAGCTCGTGTACGTTTCGACGGCTTCACGTGACGTTTGCGAACAGCGCCTTTACTGAAGGCTACACCCCCTCGCTGTCTTATACCGCTTTAAATCGTGTTTTCTCGCACCCGCTTCCTGTTACGTGAGCCCAGTGCGTCGGCCCTGCCAGTTCCTCTCCCTGCTGCACCTGACGCTGTGTCGTGGTGGTTAGCGCATTTGTGTGCTGAGCCCAAGGACTCGCGTGGCCACATCCCGGTCATGGCGGCTCCGTTTCGATGGAGGCGAAACGTACAAGACGCCCAAGTGCTATGCGATGTCTGTGCAAGTTAGAGCCCGAGACGGTCTGAAGTATTGCGGAGTCTTCCACTATGGCGCCACTTTCTCTCTCTCTTCTTTCACTCTCTCCGTCCTCCCTACTCTCACGGCGCCGCTGAGGTGGGCACCAAGAAGTGGAAAAGTAACTTCACTTTTATTTTTCATCGAAACCAATTTTTATTTATTTTTCCCAGCTTCCACTATCCCCCGTATTGCCTCATCCGCGTGGAACGATAGCACAGCGCGCACGCGCTGCGATTTCCCCTCTCTTTGCAGCTTCCACCCTCACGCTCTAGCAGCGCACAGCACACGGGCGTGTTTTGCATTTCTGTGGCACCCGTGCGCCCAGGTGGTCGAAATTATTCAGCTTACCCGAGTTACTCGGTAGTAATTGGGATAAGTTAGGAGCAGCGTCGCGCCAGCTGCGCGAGAAGTTGCTCGGGAGGAGCAACACAGGTCGCACGCTCCCTACGGGTGGCTGTGGCAGGAACCGCCACCTGCCAGGTCAGTGGCGCATCGCTTAACCGCTGCACCACTGCGCCCGGAGTGGTATGAGTGCTCCCAGAGATCTATGAATGTAGAGTCGAGATCGAATGAAGAATGTGGGCATTAACCCATGGTGCTCCGAATGTTGTGCGGTTTGCCCCCCTCACTGCCGCTTGTTATTTGTAATGAATACCGTATTTAACCCACGATGACCGTACTTGCCCAAATGAGGATGTCTTCTTGTCGGAGCATTGCCTAGCGGACTGAGGCTCCTTTGACTCCTGAGGCTTTGTTCATTTTAGTGCACAAGCACTGTAATTGCCGTTAGGAGAAAATGCAGGTGTGTGTCTCTGCGCGGCCTCCCAGTGAAGGCTTCAGCGCCTGCAGTGAACTGAGCCCGAGAACTGGCCTCTGACGAGAGGTTAGAGGGAAAATCTGCATTGGTGGATACGGACGCATAGCGCGCACGCCGCGCCTAAGCTAGCGGCGAATGCGGAGGACAAGCCTGCGGATAGCGATCGCTGATCAGCGTAACACGTCAGCGAGGGCGTGCCATCGGCTGATCCAACGTGTCACGCTAAGTATCGCGAAATATGTTCTATGCAATATATGTAAAAGTATAAAAAAATGACTTGCGAGCTATAAAAGACAGCCCGAGTGAAGCGAAATTAATTGACGAACCTTTCAGGCAATGGGATGCTGCAAATGAGAAAAGTATCAATTGGAATACCATCAGGCTAAAGGCGCATTCTTCTTAGGCAGTTCAATGCATCGTACCACCTGAGCGCCTGGCCATTTTTTTTATTTTGTATTTACAAGCATCACGACTTCCTCCCTTCTCTCTGTTGTGCATCTCTATCATAATCAAGGCAGTCATATCACCAGAAATCGCCAGATAGTAGGCCTTCCACACTACGTCATCAACGCATATGGGCCGAGTATTTCGATAATAATTCGGTTCTGTAGTCTCTAGGTAACATAGCCTACGTAAAATATCGCTTTCCTGCATATTTGACAGCATAGGTCTTATGCTGAACCCCCAGTGGTATGTGCAGAGTAACATCGCATGATGAATCAGAATGTGAAAGCATAGCCTCACTTTCATTCGCGTCCACATTGCATCGACACTAGAATATCTTAGCACCGCGGACAGAAAGCTACGCGCACGTAAAAAAATACAAAAAAGTTCTGTCTTTCCTTTTCTCCACACTGCAGACGCATTGGCAAGGCATTGTGCAGCTATCCTCCCACGACCTATCCACGCTGGAGTTCATGCTTCGCCTTGTCGTGAAGCACCGAATCGAGCTGGGTTTCCAAATCCGCCTTTACGACGGCAACCTCTTCATCAAATCCGCTAATTCGCTGCGCAACCAGCTCGACCTTCCGCCGCGCCACCTGGAGGCCATGCTGGGTGTGGCGCTGAACGCCAGCGGCGCCACTGTGCACCCGTCGCAGCTGACCGAGTTCCTGCTGATCGACGAATCACTCACAAACCTTTCCGACGACGACGACGAGCTAGCGGTGGCGCTACCGCCTAAGCAGTTCTTTCAGAAAATCTACCCCAGGGAGCGCGAGACGTGGCTCAAGGCACTGACCGATACACCGCAGCTGGCGGACTCCCTGGAACCAACCAAGCTCGTGCGAGTGCGAGACCTGTCCTTCCTGCAGATCTTCACCAACTTCGTTTTCAAGACGGCCTCGAAAACAAAACGCTCGCTCTGGTTGCTGTTCCACGCGCTTCTGCCGGCCTTGAAGGCGGAAGTCGTGCGAGGGATGCAAGCAGACGCGGTGACGCACGTGGTCGAGTCGTTCTGCTACCGAGAGTGCCAGGGGTCCCAGTACGGAGTGGCCTTGGACTCCTTCCTGTGGACGTCCATCCTGGGATCGCACAGCGGCCGTTCTGCCGTTCCCATTGGCGTAGACCTGCTGCGATCCCAAGCTGCCCTTGTGGCGGCGAGGCTGTTCCGCGGAGGGCTTCTGCATGAGGTCTTGCAGGTGTGTTGCATTCCGAAAGCCGTTGTTCTCGAGCTGGCCGTGGCGCTTACAGAGTGGGTAGTGGGCTGAAAGCGCTCGTGATCACTGCGAGCACGTTCGTTTACCTTCTTCACTGTGTAACGTTACGTAAAGCCGCCACTCGACAAGTGCAGAGCTTCACACACTTGCCTAATACCAGGGCAGTGTCTTCACATGCGCACAAGGTCACGCTGTCTTGAGCCAAGCAGCATCCGTTAGGTGGCACTAATGCACAGTGGTCAACGCGCAGATGTCGTTAAAGTTGATAGATTGGTGAGAAACACAAGAAATACCGAGCGTGTAGGGCCGCTGCTAACACCAACACGCACATACGCACCCACAAACACGCACACGCACGCACGCACGCGCACACACACGCACACACATTCACACTCCTCTGAATAAAAAGGCGCGTGTGTGATTGTGACGCGTGTGTGTGGAACTCGTACGGCTCAATAGAGAGGATGAAAACAACGTTTTACCAGTTCACAAAAATAGAAAATCGCTCATTATATTGGCCTCTTATTTCACTGCTTGTGACGTAGCTCACTGTTGACGCGTATGTTCCTGCAAGTTTCTCTTTGGCCCTCAAACACTCCAAAAACAACAGGACAAGTTTTAAGCTGCGAAGGCAAGGAGAAACGGGGCTTCCGCTTTTCACTTTTATATTTATACTGCGCTTCTGGTGCACAGCTAACATCCTGAAATAGCAAGTTGACATCTTAGTCTCAGAACATTTTCTATCAGCCCTTTGCAGAAGACAAAAAAGCTTCGCGCTCCTTCTGTTTACGTGGCAGTAGTTGTGTGAATTGAATTTCAGTGCAATATTAAAATACCGCTCTCAAGTTGACACAGCAAGCAGCACGCTGCAGAGAGACATTTCATCCGTTTTTGTGTTGTCCATTCGACTTGATATTTTTCATCACCTATGAGCGCCCCCAAAAGTTGTGTAACTCTTAAAGCACTGAAAATATTCTGTTAACTATAGGAACAAGGAACCTAGAGCCCCAGTGGTCTGCATAATCGAGGATAAGGATTAATGTTGAGCGCCCGTCATTGTTTACTTTTCTGTACCTCACACAATCTCTGAAAAGCTCTCGCGGATCAAACCGGTTTTTTAATTTTATTCCGTCTCTCCTGGAAACTACAGCTTCGCTTACCTCAACCCCCAAGCGATGCTTGTCGACACGCCTTTCATATGGCGTCTCCTGTGACGAAAAAAGATATCGCTCTAGAGTAACATGAGAGTAGCGCAAAACTAGGACGACGGACAAAAGGGGAGAGAACACGCACCAACAACACAGGCACTACAGCGCCTGTGTTGTTGGTGTGTGTTCTCTCCCCTTTTGTCCGTCGTCCTAGTTTTGCGCTACTCTTATGTTATGGATCAATACCGACTTGCCCAAATTTCAACCCTGGTGAATCATAGCTCTAGAGTAGCTTACTGTGAAGCTTCGGTCTTCCTCCGCGCAGCAAATCGAGGACGTCGAGGTGACGCTCCTCCTAGGCCCCAACTCCCCCGAGGAAGTCAAGCAGCTCGAGCTCCTCTACAAGGACCTGCCCATGCCGAGCCAGTCCGACTACTACGTGAACCGCCTGATGCCCACCACGGTGCTTCAGGATGATATGAAAATGGCGGAACGGCACTCGCGCTGTCTTGAAGACGATGTGCGAGACGTGTCCGTGGCTGGTAGGCGTCGCCAATGTGTGTTGCCGGCCGGAGTGTCCCACCCGTTGTTCTACGCGGGCGCCGAGCCGTTCGTGAACTTCCCGACGCTGGGCTTCCTTCTGGCGGAGCCGTACGCCAACGTCCTCTTCGACGCGCTGAGACGCGCGCCCCCCGGCACGGAGCCCTCGGGACGCTTCGCGGCCACTCTCGCCTGCCTCCACCGCCAGCTAGAGTCGCTCACCAACGCGACGCTGGCTGGGGACGCCAAGCCCATGGCTCTGTTTCGCCACGCCGGGGCTTTGCAACTGGCGCACGACGCGGTCGAGAACTCGGGCGGCTTCAGCGGCGGCGACCCGGAGCGGCGCGCCTTCTTCGAGCGCCACTGCTGGATGTGGTGCTCGCACTTGCTGGGCTCGTCGCGCACGTCCTCGGCGCCCCGGCTCGACGACAGGACGGTGTGCAGCATCGCCGTGCGAAACGTGCTCGCCTTCTACCGCGCCTTCCGCTGCTACCCCGAGGACTACATGGGCAACGTGGAGGTGTGCGCCGTATTTGGGGTGCCGCCGTACAAGGAGTGACTGTTCCGCGGAAACCGACGCGTGTTGTGAAGAGCGCAATTCATACATAAGGGGATGCTGAAAACTTACCCCACTTGTGATTACGGCCATCTAAGCATGTGCATGTGTGTGTGTTTTGCTTTTTCAGAGCTAAAGAGACTGGGACGATGGCACTGGCCGTTTCTTGCAATTCTTTTCTTTATTCTTTGAAGATATGTCAGTTTAAAAATAATGTAAAAAAACAACTCATGCAGCAATCAACAATATGCTCTTTGGCTTCTTTACAAATACAAAGATCGCTAGAATTTTATGAATACTTACGTTTACAAATTAATGGACAGCGCAGTACTTCCGCTGCACGTTAATCTCTTAACGCCTTCAATGTGCACTTTTTTTTTCTGTGCGTCCACTTTGCACCAAAGCTGTGATTAGCGCTATAACCGAAGCGCTCTTAGAATATATGCTCCCGGACAACTTTTTATGGTTCTACAGCCAAGTCTGGGCGTGAGGAGTGGTCTACCCCAGCCCTAGCGACCCCGTGGCATGCCCCGCACCCTCCCGCCAACTTACCCCCTTCGCCTCTCCGCACAGCAGGCAAGGGGACGCATACTTCGCTTTGCTGCCTAGCCTTGGCCACAGAAGCACAGAAAGTTGTCAGGGAGTGTAGTAGTATAATAGTGGAGTGCCGGAGATTTTCCTGTGACGCTCTTTAGTTCTGTAGAAGAAAGAGAGGGTTTCGTTCTAAAATGTCGCATGAATCTGCAGGCCAATAGGAATGTACAGCCAGCCAAATCTTTAGCTACCGTGGATGATCGACGCCCGCTTTTTCTGCGCTCCTGCGCTTTGCGACGAAGCATATTTGCGGAAAGCTCAATATTAGGCACGGGTTTAGCGAGCCTGTGCTTAGATTTCATATTCTCGCAAGCTTGCTCCGTCATAGCTGCACTCCCCAGAATTAAATGCTTTGCTTTTCGCTGATTGGCTACAGGCTAAATGATGCTCCGTGCCGTAATTACAAACTTACTTACCTAATCCAAAAATAATCCCATTTTTGTCGGTTTTTTTGTTCAACAGTTCCAAAATTCAAGATTTTTTCCTGCGCTATTTTACAACACTCTTTTCATTAATCCTTGCTATTTGTTGGGATTGGTTTCGGTTTAGGGGGATTAACGACCCAAAGCAACTGAGGCTATGAGGTTATAACCTAACCTAACCTAAGGTTCTTTAACGTGCACTGACATCGCACAGTACACGTGCCTCTAGAATGTCGCCTCCATGGAAATTCAACGCCGCAGCCGATATCGAACACGCAACTTTCGGGTCAGCAACCGTGTACCATGACCACTCAGCCACCGCTGCGGTTATATTCGTCGGAATTAATGAAAGCCAGAGCGTAGGAATTTGCCAAATACTACTTGTTGCGCGTTTCTGGTTGCGTTTGAGCACTATTTCAAGTAGGGGTGACCCGCGAGAAAAGATAGCTGTATTCACCACTTTTTTTTTATTCGAGCTGTTTTCCATTAGGCATAATGAAAAAGTGAAAGAAAGTTATAAAAAGGAGTGTAAACAGCCTCGCTTAAAAAGCGGCAAAAGTTCGCGATAAAGCGGTTATCTTGAGTCCACTTGCGATAGTCGTCTGCAACGTCCCATCGCAGGCCAACCTTTCTTAGGAAGCGTCGTCGCACGGAAGCTGTAGCCGGGCAAGTCCACAGCAAGTGTTTTTCGTCACACTGGTCGGGCGCAGCACCGCAATGGGGACACTTGTCAGTCACGTCGTAACGTTTGTCACGCCACCGATGACGCACAGGAGTCAGAGCCGCTACTGCCCGAATCCGGCGCACAGATACCTCCTCCTCAACAGTGAGACTCCGGGGGAGAGGGTACGAACACGGAGGAATTAGAGTGCGTGTTCGCTGACGCAAAGCCTGTTTCTCGGAAACATGGGACAGGAACGGATCTGAGGGAAGAGGGGAAGGTGGCGGGATATGGGATGTGTCAAGGTGTGTCATTGCATCCACATGAATATTATGCGGATCCTGGGGATGCCCGCGAATCCAATATATACGCACAGGACAGGGGTATTTTCTGCAAAGTTGGTGAATGGATTATGTAACTTGGAATGTGCGCCGGACAGCCTTAAGCTGCTTAAAGGCGGCAAGGAAGTCGGTGTAAATGTGAGCAATATGAAAAGGTGTCAAGGATTCTGTTTAAAGCTTTTTTTAATCCGATTACACTTCTAAGGGGAAAAGCGCGTGAATTACTACAGCATGAGCTCGAATCTTGCACGGAATTTTCACAACTTAATCCGGTATCGGCTGAACAAGACTGCCGTGGTGGTGGAAAACGTTTATTTGCTCTATTTTACAATATTTTTTTTTTTGCGGCTTCAGATGGAGTCTTCCATCTTATCATCAGGGTCGGTTCCCCTAGTCAAGGGCTCCGCTGAGGGTAGCTGCCCTGCGTGCACGCCTTACTAGTCCTTCTTGGACTCTCAGGATGTCGCTGGATAGCATCCTCTCCCACTGTTCCGCACTCGGGTTTTCAATTATGGGTAGCTTGTCTATTTTCTAGCAAGCCCATGTGGTATGGTATAGGGTTGGTTTGTCTCCACACCACGGGCACTCGCTCTTGTTCTGTGTGGGGTAGATTTTACTTACACTGTAAACACAAATAAGCCCAAATAGGAGTATAAATGGCTACTGCCCGCTTTTAAGCTCCTTTTTGAAGATTGCGCCACCGGCGGTAAGTAGTAAAAAAGAGGAAATCCTCCTTTTTTACTGCCGTCGCGAAGTCGAGGAGTAAAATAAAGCATTTACATGATTTTACTACTTTTCCAAGCAGGAGCATGTCGGCTTCAATACTCCTTCAGGCCCTTTATGCACTCCTTAGTGTCTGCCCGCCGCCTAGTGGCAGCTGCCTGTTCGCTGCACTTGCAGGTGACGAGCCGGCTGTGTCGTCGCTGCCTGGTCCCTTCTCGCCTCTGCTTTTGCTGCTTCACGCACGTTTGTCATGTTACGA
This sequence comes from Amblyomma mixtum, assembly GCF_055824585.1. Taxonomy (NCBI): domain Eukaryota; kingdom Metazoa; phylum Arthropoda; class Arachnida; order Ixodida; family Ixodidae; genus Amblyomma; species Amblyomma mixtum. The sequence goes on along the minus strand of NC_143016.1, from coordinate 135,738,251 downwards.
GACACCGGATCGCCGCAGCCTCGCGCACCAATGTGCGCCACAGACAGTGCTTGTGAAGCCTCCAGTGTATTCGGAGAACGCTTGGTGTTGCATCGCCTGCGACGGCAGTCTGCGAGAGGCTTAGCCAGCCGAGCTCAGTCGAGTCAACATGGCGGTGTGTGACGCGTCGACCTCCCCGCAGCCGCCAGCTTGCCACCCGCTCCTTTGCGCGCTCTTGTCGTGACGTAAGACTGGACATCATCGACCTTAGCAGCAACGTGCTGCAATGAACGTCTCACTCAAGCCAGCAATATGTGCAGAAGCAGCGGCTAGTCATTCATTGTCTACGCCGCATACAAGTGTTGGCTGCTGCCGTTTCGCCGCGCCGACATGGCGGTGTGTGTGTGTGACGCACCAGTTTTCTCGACATCGTCGGCCCCTCGTTCTTTCGCTGTATTGCAAGAATACTAAAGACCGGATTATCTTCGTCGTGTGTACTGGTAAGCAGTATTAAACTCTCCTTTGATGCCATAGATGCGCATGCACTTAACGCCGCTCCCTTTTCAGTGTGCGTATTGCTGTGAACCACGGATGCGCCGAGATGAAAGGCTTAACGAGAACAGCAAAACAGCAAAGGCTTCATTGTGGTCCGGTGGAGCCAACTCACACAGCAGGCATGAAGTAAGTATCTGAGAAATTTGTTGTTGCATGCGGCTGAAAAAAGAGTGTGGCACTGCAGTCGTGGCTGTTACGCTAACATGTACAGCTGGAAGTATGGTCATTTCTTCTAGGGACCAAATTTTCTTCATGTGTTCACGCCCCATGAATATGGAAAAGCTGTACAGGCAATGACAAGTAAAAATGCACAGCCTTGGGGTCTGTGAATTTTTGTCACGTTATTACGAACAGTGCTGAGAACCCTGCCCTAATCGGTTCCTTCCTTTCCTGTGTTTTAAGAGGGCCTTGTTATGCAAACAATGCAAGCGATTTTATTCTTTTCAGTCATAGCACAGGACATGGCGACGCCTTAGCGCTCAAGAAGATTAGCTAAACTGTTACATTTTCCGAGTTGGTGGCATCTTAACGTTGCAGCGATTTTCGGCAGCGGACATGAGGTGGAAACCATACTGAACGCTGCCTTTCTGGATGGTTAGGCGTCTAGTTCCAAAATGTGTTATCTTGTAAGCTCTTCGCACTTGAAAAATGTTAAAAGAAGTTTCCACTTCGCGTGCAGTTTCCGAACACATTCCATTTTGTGAAACTCGTGGAGGCAAGCGTTCCGGTTCAGACTGCTGATCCCGGGAAGGCAGCGAAAGAAAAATAATAAAGCATACGCCAGTGTACAAGATCCCCTGCTCGTGCTGGACGTAGTACATTGGCGAAGGCAAGCATTTCCCAGAAAAACTGAAGCAGCACAAAGCGGATGCCAAACAAATGAACAAGGAAGGAAGCGCGGGTTGACAAGAATGACTTCCAGGGAACTATCCTTGCATCAACTGTCTACGACTAGTGACCCGGCAGATGACTAACCGCAGGCTTAAAAAAGGCAAGCTGTGACTCACTCGCAGTCACACCTGCTGAAAGAACCAAGAAGATTCCGAAACGTGTTTTTTTTTTTTGGTTAGCGTTCTTTCCTGAAAGTATATTCCTTTCCCAGCCAGATAGACCTGTCTAGAATGTTTTCTTTTGAACCCTGGCCACGAATGTGAGGGCAAAGCTTAACAGAAGACAGGTGGCGGCGGGAGGGTGGGTCTGGTGGTAGCTTTCTATTCCTAACAATGCCTGATATGTCAGTCACCCTTGCCCTGCCTTTGACCTATACACAGAATGACGACGTCCTGAAAATGCGTAGCTGCGGGCTCTCCCATCAAGGAAATTGCATGTAGGCTTCCGCTGCGTGTATGCAAAGCGCTGTCTTTTGTTTGCATGTTCTGATTTCAATAATTGGTTCTGATATGGTGCCTGAAAAGCATGAGGAACCTCTGACAAGTAAAGAATATTATACCTCAAGGCCTCTTTCGGTGCAGGAACGCAGCCAAAGGCAGCGCAAATGCGCAAGTGCCTCAGTGAGATCATTTTATTTTTTGAGTTTTATGCTTTGCGGGAAAAATGTTCCCTATCGATGCTGCTTCCCATTCGCCGTATTGCCTTACGTTTACGAAAGCTGCTCTCTGAAATTTTTGATTCCCTGAAAACCGCGTTTAGCGGCTGTCATCCGACAGGGTACAGGTATGTATTAGCTAGTTGATTGCCTACTATGTTCTACTAGCTAATCTTTTGTCATCAAAAACGTTTAAACTTCAATAATACCTACATTATTGAAAAGTGCACTCTGAACGGCTTTGGGACATTGCACTTCTACACTTGAAGCACGTCATACTTCAAGCTTAGAGGTGCAATTCCTCTGATGCACTTTTTTTTTCTAATCTTTCTTTCAGAAGGAGCCTGTATGTTGACAGCGAAGCATTTCAAGGTTCCCTCCTTGCTTTCAAGTGTGGCATCTCTATTTTCATTCCTTTGGGTATTTCAATTCTGTACCCAAAGACAGCGCGGGTTAAGGCACTCTTCTTTTCTACAGGGGCCAAGACGTTGGTTCTCTGTAACCGTCGAAAACAAGCTGCCGAACACATGTCTCAAATGTTTTGTACCCAATAAAATATTGTTTGAAACAAATCACTGTAAGTTCATCGACGCATTTATCCTGGAATATCAAGCTCTAAAATGAGCCTTCCATACGAATACTTTATTTCAAATCGGCTTCCGCATCAAGTGAAGTAATATACTCGTCTGGGAATCATAAATGTAACCCTATAGTAAGGAAAATTTCTCCAAAAATTTCCTGTCAAAACTACTTAAAGGAACAGGCACGTACTCCTGAAATGTACTATAAAGGTAGCTGCAAAGGAGTATATAATACTTCTATTAATTGCCATGCTAACTCCTTTGTGATCACAAATTTGCTCCTAAATAAACTCCCGTCTGCAGAGCGGTAACACTTTACTCCTTCTAGCACTCCGAAAGTACCCCTTCAAGCAGAGGAGTAAACGATATGCTCCTATTCTGAGGAGTATATAAAATACCTTTTCGGGAGTGCGCTACGCGATGAGCCATTTACTCCTATCCGGCTGTTTTTCGGTTTGCAGTGTAGCATGTTTAGGCACGGGAATGTTCCCGTTTGTAACTGTCGCCATGCTACGGCGACTTCTCTATTGACGTATTCACACCCAAATTTGTCGATCTATCATACTGGTCTTCACCCTCATTCCAGGAACCGAAAAGGAGGAGGAACAACTTTAGTCAGTGAACGGTTTCGAAGGCCCTCATGGGTCGGCACGGCCTCGCCGGAGTGGTTTAGCCATTGGTACCGGACAACGTCTTAAGCGCGCCCCAAGACCTTAAGCTGCCGCTCCAGGATAGACTTGCGTAGCGCTGCCTCTCATTCTTCGTAGGTACACTGCAAACCGAAAACTGTGGCTTGGGGGTGCTGGCAGAGCTGACAGACGGAGCTGTGCTCTCCGGGGTGGATTAGAGAGAGGGGGGGGGGGGGTGTATATACGGTTGAGGTCTGGAGTGGGCGCCAGAGGATGCTCATTACTACAGAGCTTTTTCTACGGAGTGGGTATGTGAGCATTTCCTCCCTGAGGGTGAGCTCGTGGTAAGTAGTCCTACGCTCTCGCGCTTACCTAGGGTCGGAGTCACCCACTATCCTGTTGACTAAGCCTCGGGCGTAGTTGTGAGCTGCCTCGTGCATTGAATGGATCGAGCACACAGGAGCCCAGATCAGCTCGATTTGGCAGGCCTGAGGAATGAGGGCGGAGTGGAGGATGACAAAGGTGGGCATAGTTGAATTGGGTTTAGATGGTGTGAGCTACAGGTGGGGTTAGCCTTGCGGTTTCTGCTCGCAATTGCTCCACTGTAGCGACCCCTGCAGTAACTAAATCACATAATCCGGCACCGAAGTCATAAACACAAATAATAGCCATTCCTGTTGTCACCATGTGGAGAATAGGTCTGTGTCCAGTAAGTGTTTTAAAAGAAGACGTCAAGCCTCCTTTCTACAGAATTGGTTCCCGCGCGGGAGAACGATGTCCTGAAGGGAGCTGTGAGGGAGTGCAGTCTTCTTGAGAGAATCGAATAACACGCACCTTTCCTGGTTGTAAAGAGTGCAGCACAATAAGTAATGTCCTATATCACCGCACACACTACACGTTGAACATGATGGAGACGACGCCAGGCCCGTCTTATACATCCACGCAGGAGTACGAGCAGTGCCCTTGCGTGTACGGTACAGTAAAGTTGCTTGGGATCTTTGGAGACCCTTGGTCACACATGGCTTGCTGGGTGAGCCCCACAAAGAAGTGAAGTGGCTCGACACTGTCCCTGTGAAGATTCTCTTGTCACCTTGAGGAACTTTTCTCGAAGGGTTCCCAGACAGCGCTCTATGGGCGAAGTTGTCCACCATCTCGTTGCCTATGACACCTATTGCAAGGGCATCCATTGGAAGCGGATGCAGAAGCTTCTGCTGCTCAGATTATGCAACAAGCATACAGAGCTAAGACACAAAGCATCAGTAGAGAACCCATGCTGTAATCTTTAAAGGGAAGATATTGAATCCGAATGTATAACAACAGGTTGAGCCGTACAAGACCCGAGCTTCTTGATAGCCGCCTGAATAGCAACGCTTTCGGCTGTTGTGGAGGACACGACTTCAGTAAAGCGAACAGACCAGGTACACTTCAAAGTGGGAATGTGAAAAGCAGCAGTACTAGCTCCTCTGGCCTTGTCTACAGTGCCATCAGCAAAAATTTGAAGATTACGAATGTGTTCCAATACGAGCGATCGTGTTGCCGCCAAAGGAGAACTCCGCTTAGCGCTAAGATGAGGAATTACCAACGAACAGTCGAGGCTCGCAAATGACCAATGGGGTTCCAACCGCTTGCACCGAACTCGAACGTAAAGGCCCAGCGAACCAAGGGTATTAAGTGCCATGTACACTCGAGACTCAGATCTCTTTCGAAGGAGCTGTAGAAGGGTTCACTCGGCTACTAGTCTCTTTGAAGCGGCCATGCACTAATAACCTTTGTGAATCGACAAGGCAAAGAGGTTTCGACAGAGACTCATAAAGAACTGCATTGTTGGGAGCAGTCTGTGGAACCGCAAGAGCTGTCCTGAGGCCCATTCTGTGCAAAACTTCAAGACGTTCAAGTTGTGATACCGATGGGGAAATTTTAGGGAGCTGATACTTTATGCTACTCGTCCTTCCTGAAGCATGATCGTTGAAGAAGGGTGACTTCCCCATTGCTCACTTGCGATTCTGCGGAGCGCATTGAGACGCGAAGATAATGATGCCGCAGTCGAGTCCACAGCCCGTCGCCACTGCCGGTGGTAGTCAATAATAACGCCTAAAAAGCACATGTGAGTGTATGGACGAACGCAAGTGTTACCGAGGTCTATCTTCAACCACGCATAGCGTCTTCCTACGCCTGGAAACAGGACGTAGCCAGATTTTTTCACTGAGAGACAATCCAACAGCTTGAAAGTAATTTTGAACTGAAAGCAGCATCTTTTCTATTCTCACCTTAATTACTGCGCGTTAGTGTGGGGAAATACTTCGACAAAAAACCTGAATGATTAGACCGTTTTACAAAAGACAGCCCTGTGAGCAATACATAACTTACATTTCCAAGATCATACAGAATAATATTTTAAGACATTTAAAATACTCAAAGTTGCAGATCTGTATAACCACAAATTATTAACGTGTTACAAAAAAGCTATACATGGAAAACTAGCATCTTTTTTACATACTGTAAACCTTAACAGGACTCAAAGCGCGTACCCATATCGATACCAGCCCCCATGGCAATTACCGTTTTCACGCACAGAGTACGGTCGGCAAAGAGCAAGTTGCAGCCTACCTCAGTTAGTTAACTCCTGCAATCAACACGGTATCTATGTACTGCTCCTAAAGGATCGACGCCTGGGGGAACTGTTTACGTGATCATTCTACGGCCCGTCCTACGAAACAGAAGTGCGCAAATTATTCAGTTCATCAATGCCATCTTATATTTGTTTCATAAATGTATTCTTTTTTTTTTGCTACATGAAGCTACCTCCTCTCGTTGTTTGCATTTTTTCCTTTGGCTATTTGATATTTTACTCTTGTCTGCCTATGTTTTGTACAGTCGTCCACACGCTTAACACGAATGATGGAAAGCGTGGCCGGGAGCGGCTTGGACTGACGCTAGCGCCGCGAAGTGTTGCGCGCTGTTTCCCAGATAATATCTCGGTATGTTTGCGGTGGCTGACGATAGCTGGAGCGCAGCTCGATTTGACTACTCACCTTGTTCTTTCGCTTCATGGCTTGTATCTAGCCGGCGGGGTGAGTGCGCTCACTTGACTGTTTAGCGACTTTGATCTGCTGGCCGCGGCTCACGCGGTGCCGAAAACACGTTGCGGTTTGCTTATCTCCAAAAAGCTTTAAAGTGGAGTGGCTTCAGACCACTCGAGCGCTTTTCAAGGTCGGCCTCAAAGCTGGTTATCGAAATAAATGAAGATTCGGAAAAGCAGAGCAATCGTGGGTATGTGGAATTTGTACAGATTGGACAATCAATTTTCATATCCGGGGGCATCGCGGCGCAGGTTCTTCATTCCTCATATTCTAGGACAGCGTGCGTCGCTGTGCTCTCGCAGGTTAGTGTCTCGCTTCCTGTTTCGCCCACGCTGCACTGGAGATCCAGTGCAGGTGCGTAAGAGCTGCTCGTGTCATGAGCAAGAAAGACGCATCGATGCAATTCAAACTAATATTTTAATGTCTGGTTATTAGCGAGAAGCGCCAACAAAACCTAAACTAGCCGAGTTTGAGCGCAAGCATAAAATAGGAACAAATCAGTCCTAAACCAGACGAAGTTTCTCTAAGGAGCCAGTTTTTAATCCCAAGGGATGCTATACATTGCGCTTCTCGCTAATGGCCAGACATTAAAATCTTAGTTTGAACTGCATCGACGCGTCTTTCTTGCTCAGGACACTAGGAGCTGTTACGCACCTGCACTGGATCTCCAGTGCAGCGTGGGCGAGACAGGAAGTGAGACACTAACCTGCGAGAGCACAGCGACGCACGCTGTCCTATAGGATATGAGAAATGAAGAACCTGCGCCGCGATGCCACCGGATATGAAAATTTATTGTCCAATCTATACAAATTCCACATAACCACGATTGCCCTGCTTTTCCGAATCTTCATCGCTTTCGATCACCGGCTTTGAGGCCGACCTTGAAAAGCGCTCGAGTGGTCTGAAGCCACGCCACTTAAACGCTTTTTGGAGATAAGCAAACCGCAACATGTTTTCTGCACCGCGTGAGCCGCGGCCAGCAGAGCAATGTCGCTAAACAGTCAAGTGAACGCACTGACCCCGCCGGCTAGATACAAGCGAAAGAACAAGGTGAGTAGTCAATTCGAGCTGCGCTCCAGCTATCGTCAGTCACCGCAAACATACCGAGATATTATCTGGGCCTCAGCGCGCAACACTTCGAGGCGCTGGCGTCAATCCAAGCTGCTCCCGGCCACGCTTTCCGTCATACGTATTAAGCGTGTGGACGACTGTACAGGTGTGAATGGCAAGTCGGAGTGGCATCTGCCTTTTTCCAAACCCTGTGCATCGATGTCACCTTTCTTCATTTATTCTTGCAATGTTTCCTTTTGTTATCCCGTATATACTACATGTAACATATATCCTGCCGATGCGCAAGGGATATACGGTGCTCTTGTAACGCTGCGAAGAAGCACCTTTTTCTCCGCCGCCCCTTTTCACCACTGTACATTGTTGGTGAAATAAACATTGATTGATTGATTGATTGATTGATTGATTGATTGATTGATTGATTGATTGATTGATTGATTGATTGATTGATTGATTGATTGATTGATTGATCGATCGATCGATCGATCTGGCAGGAATAATGTCGTAATAGAGAGAGAGGGACCTATTCAGGATATTTCGGATTGTTTTCTTGGCGCGCTGAAGCCAATACCGGCCGCATTTAAAGGAGAAGCACAGCGATGATGTCGTCTCTTGCACCTGCTTCGGCTGGCTTCGCCGTACAGCTCACGAGCACGTGAGCTACAGCACTTCTTCGCTTGACAAGAATGCCTTATGAAGGATGCGTGCGCCAGACCGAAGGCTTAGATGATGGCCGCCTTCGGGTCAACGGAAATTACTTACGCTTTCGTTTTCTGCCGTTTGAACCTGTAAGACCAGCGCGTCTTTGATGCCGTAGGGGGCGCGCTGTTCGTATTTTTGTCACCCCTGGTCATCAGCGCAGTGCCGAACGGTTTTAACTATGCGACCATGCTGCGAAAACGGAAACTGAACAACACACGCCAACAGAAACGGAGAGCGCGTTTCCAGTGATCCATGCACAGCGAGCAGTTTGGAAAAAGGAGGAGCAACAGTTTGCCGCATCTGTACAGACGTATTGGGCGCCGTATGAAATTGATTGGCATTCTCAGCATGAAATGGTCAGTAGGGTTGATTGGACGTTGATTATATCCCGTTTTGAGGTATTTACTCCGCACAAATGAGGTATCACATGCACGAAATTCTGTTGAAACTTCAAAGTGGAATTGCCACTTGTTTATTGTATCATATATTTCGCTGCAGGCACTTTCTTAATAACATGCTTGGCGAAAGTGGAGGTTTTGGGCTAGTTTGTAATGCATGATTTGGAGGAGTGCTTAGCGCTAGAGAAACAAGGATATGACAGGACACAGGACGAGCGTCCCTCTGTCCTGGGTCCCTTTCATGTCCTTATTTCTCTGGCGCTAAGCCCCTCCAAATCATGCTTAATAACAAGCTTCATTGATGCTATAGTTCTGCCGGTGGAACTAGGAAATTGTTGATGCTAAAGTCTCGCACTTCAGTTGCATTCAGGGGCGGCCATTGTTCAATACTGCCCTTAGGCAGCCTGTGGACCTGTTTCGGCCTGAAGTACTATGAAACGAGTGCCATCTCGGCGATGCTGGAGTAAAATAAAAAAAAAATCAGGATTTCACAATGAGTTACCCCCACTCACCACGACTGACGAAGCTGCGCCATCTATCAGCACTGTGCCAAATCACGCTTTAATTAGCTGGTGGCTGTGGTAAGGAGAAGTGGGAAAGAAGTTTTGTCTCGTAACTGGTAGATGGCGGAGACGCCTCAGCTGCTGAAGTGCCCTCGAACTACGACAGCCCGTTCTGAAGGGTCAAGCGACATATTATCATTGTAATTTTTTTTTCTGTGCCTGCAGTGTCGCCATGGTGTCTCTGACGAGGAGCATTTTAGCTCTTTTTGGGCTAAAACTGAAACAGCCGCTACAGTCCGTTTATATGGTACTGCATAATAGTGAATGTACTGACTGCAGTATCCCTGGTGTTATCACTCCTACAGCTGAAGCACTGCATTTTTCGAGTTAAATTTTCAAAGTGGGGTGGCACTTGCGCGCCTGGTTTCTCTTATTATTAGATTTGGGACCCCAAACTTCTGGTAGCACGTTCGGCTCCTGCGCGGAATCTCATGACAGGTTGCATTGTAAACGAATTTACCATGCTCATGATCCCTGTCTTCATCTAACCACAGGAAGGACAATACGAGGTCTTCATATTAAATTCCCGTTGAAAGTTACAGCCTGTCCGGAATCCGCTTCACAAATTCGGACAGCTTTGGCTGTCCCGAAGTCGCCTTTGATTTTGGCGACCTTGTGGTAGGAATGATCTAACGGTTCTTTGCCAGTGGTACTCATTTTTTGCTTTTTCTTCGATTGGTCTTTGGCTCAAGCGATGACACGCCCCTTCCATTCTGAATCTACCAGTCGGCGCGCAGTAAAAAGAAGTCTCGAGAATTATTGAATCTCTCGCGACGCGTTTGACATGTTCATGCCTGTGTGGAACATAGCAAGCGCGAAAGTTAGGTGCGAAAGTTTATTCAAGTTCGACGGACAGGTGCTGGCAAAATATTTCAAAGCACGCTTGGGCGTTTGAAATTTTCCCACGCATTTCGTAGAGAACACGTGGTGCTTTGTTGGGTTCATACGCGAGTCCACCAACTGAATGTGTTAACACGTCTATAAAGTGCTTCCTAATTTTCGCTTGGTAAGCTGGCAAGAATTTCGTTGTCGAAGCGCGCTCCGTAATGAAATGGCTGGGACTGTATTTGACGATCTCTCTGAATTGTGCGGTTTAATGTTTGCGTTGCCTGTTGTTTTCAGTGCTTCTTCGTGTTTAATCGTTCCGTAGTACATTAATGTACCATTGCGCACGCATATCGCGAAAGGAAATGGAAGTTTTCAATTCTACTCTCTTCTCTTCCTGCAGCTGGGCCATATCTGTTGCAGCGCTTACCACGTTAGGAGTAAATCAGCAACTCCTCACGTTCGCGTCAGCGTTGCTCGGCGCTTCACCTGTTTCTAATTCTATTTTGCTGCTCAATGAACATTCGGACGTCGTGGCAGCGACAGGAGCCCGGCCTCAGTTGCTTTATTGTTATAGTACACTCAGCAGAAAAGAAAACATTAAAAAAAAACTGCAGAGTACAGAATCGCAAGTGCTGCGCAGGCAAGCAAGGTTCCGGTAAAATGAATAACTGCGTGCGCTTTCTGTGACAGCGGGAAGCAAAGGGACGGGGGGAAAGGCCGGAGGTACAAAAGACTCCAATTTAACAAGCGGCAAGTGCCCACTGATAGCGCAACACAGTGAATTTCTGATTCTGCGGGTTTTCTTATTTCTGGCTGATTTCCAAGGCACGACGGGGAGCCTTTATTTTACGTCGACCTGAGTTTAGGCGCACAAGTTAAGTATAACTCTCGTGTTTCATGCAAACAAGACAACAGTTATGCGGATCAGTGCTCAAGGAAGAGGCGGTGAATCCCACACTAGTGTTTACCGGACACGACGTGAAGGTTTCGGTACTGTTTTCTATCTGTCTAGCCCGTTCTCGGCGCTGGAACGACCGGTTAATGTTCGTGGAAGCTCTGCACCAGGTGTTTCCTATTTAACCACAGCCGAAACGGCGGCGAAAAACAGGAAATCCGCGCAATAACAACACCTTTACCATTGAAGCGTCTGCTGACGATTTATTTGGCTGCCGCGGACTGCTGTAGAACTAGTTCTCTGTCACAGTCCACAGCTTTTTCTTGCGGAAGGAAGAGAAAATACAGCACGCAACAATCAAAAAGAGAATATGTCAAGATGTTGTGATTTTTTTCGTTATATTTTACGGCACCATCGGTCTTCCTGTGTTGCTGCTGAGTTTGATCGACGGCGCAGGTTGGTAGTAAATTCGCTACAGAAATCCTTATGGATAAGCAACCTTTTAAGGACATGCGCTGTGCACCAAGTTGCGCAACATGTTTTAGATTTCGCTTCCATGTACATGTGCACCAGGATTTGCGATGGTGATATTCTGCGAACACCAGCAACGCGTATCTACTCAACTTCTAAACGCCTTCGCTTTAAGAGCGTCACCGGAGGCGGAAGAAAGTTAGGAGTGCGGATGAGATAAAGAAGTTTCCCGGAATACGGTGGCCGAAGCTGGCTAAGGACAAGATTAATTGCAGTGGTCTTAGTCAGACTAATGATGATGATGGTTATGATATATTATAGGTGGTTTCCCGGCAACAAGCGGCACTTGCGACAAAGATCTTAGATGTTGCATAATGAGGTACTGACTAGCAAGTTTGGGTTTATTTTTTGCTTGTCATTTATTTAGTTTATGCGTCGTGTGGAAATCGATAAGTTCAACGGCCAGTGTAATTTGCGCGCTGTTTACTCCTGTCAAAATTTTCATGCTTTAGCTCGGTAAACGAAGCTGGAAATAACACGGCGTCCTTCCTAGACACGTGTGGTATGTTCTGTACAGATTACATTTTTCTAACTTGCCCATTTGCCAAGTCTGCTGCTCCTCATACATCATTTTGGAGCAGAGCAAGCTTCCTTTCGATATCTCGCACCTTGTGTACGCTACATTTGACCTGCTTTTTAGACGAGGAATCATTCTGTGGAAAATAGCAGGTGCGATGTTTTAGGCCTCTCATTGAATGCGGAATGACCCAGTGGTTCCGTTTACCGACTTCTTGCTGTACGAACTTTCATATAAGGCAGCCAGCCAAACGCAAATGCCTAACAACCTATGTTTCGTACCTGTGCCCAAACCACTATCGATGCTTCACTGATTGCGCAGTTATATTGCTGTTGCCCGTCACGCAGTGCGCATACCTCCCTAACTACCGACCCGGTGGTTCAGTGGCTGTGTCGTTCGGCCGCTGAGCCCAAGGAAATGCAAAAATGGTTGGTTAGTTGGTTTATGGGGTTTAACGTCCCAAAGCTACTCAGGCTATGAGAGACGCCGTAGTGGAGGGCTCCGGAAATGTCGACCACCTGACCGTATGCTGTTTGGTGTCGGCGCACGTTAAAGAATCCCAGGTGATAGAAATTAATCCGGAGCCCCCCGCTACATAGTCTCTCATAGCTTTTGTGTAGGAATTGGGATGTTGAACCTCCCGTGCTATTATCATACCATACCGCAGAATATTTCTCCAAATGATGCAATGTGTACTAAAGCCTTTCATTCGCTCATGTTGGTGGCGTTGCATAACTGATACCAAATATTTTTTTAAAATCAAGTCGTAAGCGTTGTTTGCCGTTCTTTCTTTCTTTCTTTCGCATCCTTCTTCAGAGCCGAGGATGAAGCCTCCAGTGTTCAGCATTCCGCGCCACAGCCCCGAGCCGAGTCTGTGGGGTCCTCTTGCCACCACGGTGCGGCCTCGTGCTTGGTCTCTGCGGCATGGTGGCATTCGTGGCTGGCTTTGTATGGATCCAGTACCAGCCCGTCTGGATGGCCAGAGTACTCCTGCTTGCTCTCAGCCTGGTAGCCACTTGTTCGGGCATGCTTGCCTAAAAGGCGCACGCGGACCGGTTCAAACACGAGACCCAGTGCCAGCATTACTCCGCTCCGTACGGGCGACTGCGCGCTGAGGTAAGCGGGAGCCCAAGGATGGCCGTCATCGCTGCTGCATCGAGCTCGCCGCCCGTGCGCCTCTTACTCCAGGCGAATGTGGTCGTTCAAAGAGCGACTCGGTCAAATGTCATAAACATCCCACTCGAAGGGTAGCATGAGCGTTCTATTTTGACATCGGCAAGATAAACACGCATAATCCTTAATATAGTCCAAAGTGCTTCACCTAGCCATAATTTTGCATACTTAGGGACATATTCGATGAAACAACTGCGTGCACTCTAGGTGTAAATAAACTCTGTTAATAAAATTAGGCCAACCATTACTAAAACTATCTGCCTGAAAGCGCTTTTAGAAAGGAGGGGGGGGGGGTGCTTAGATAGAGAGATTCACGAGTATGCATGTAAAATCAATCTGGACATCAAGCTTTTTCTGACGTCTTAGGCCTTGTTTTGTGTTTTTTTCCATGCTTCGTACCACGTGTATCCACGCGACTGATTTTACTTTTGCTTCTAATAGGCTTCGTATCGCCCGTACCCTGAATCTACTCTATATTACGTCAAAACTTCAGCAGCGCCACTGTAATGCGTAATACAACAAAAGACTCGTGCACTGCACGTTCTCTGTTAATAAGACGCCGAGCGAGCGAACGAGGGCCGCAGTGAAATAGGTGGGCGAAACAGAACGGGGCAGGTAGTCTCAGGTCATGAACACAAGCTTACCTGCATCCTTCCAGAGGAAAGTATACAAAATCTGTATCTTGCCAGTGCTTACAAATGGGGCACACACTTCGGGTTCTAACGAAAGGCGTAGAAACTACTTTGAGGACAGCGCATGAAAAGGAAAGTGATTGTTTCTGCTTGGTACATGGGGATTAACGTCCCAAAGCGACGCAAGCTATCAGGGACGCCGTAGTGGAGGACTCTGGATAGTATCGATGACTTGGGGTTCCTTAACGTGCACCGACATCACACAGTACACGAGCCTGTAACATTTCGTCTCTATCGATACGAGACCGCAGCGGCTGGAATCGAACGGGCGTCTTTTGGGTCAGCAGCAGAGCACCATAACCACTGAGGCTCCGTGGGGGTGGAAAATAAAAGAAGAAAAAAAGGAAAAATGACAGGTATAGCGTTAAGAGACAGGACTAGATCAAACTTGGTCAGGAAACAACCGTAAGTTAATGACATCCTATATTTAGTGAAAAAGAAATGAGCGTGGACATGGGCAGGGCATGTCATGCGGAGGACTTAAAAAAGGTGCTCCCTTCGAATAGCGGATTTTGTTCTAAGATATGGCAAGTGCAGCAGGAGACGACGGAGAATCAGATGGCCGGGTGGATGATATTAAGAAGTTTCCAGTGAGAATGCGTAGTGCAGCACACGCAGGACCTGGTTAATTTGAAGCCAGCAGGAGAGTTCTTTGTTCTTTGTTTTAAACGTAAAAGAATATATTTTTAAGCAAAATTTCATGAAAACTCCACTTAAAATTACTGCTACCACCGTCCAAATGATACCGCTAAAACTGCGAGCAACCTTTGCAGCACTTCCACTACTCTCGGTTCCTTTTGCCGAAAATCTTCAACATGATGTACGTTTAGAATCTATCTTGAGGCTATAAACTCTTAAAAAAGATAGTAGTAAAAATGTAGCAAGTGCAGCAATTACTAACTCTTACAGTACTTCGCTACATTTCTACTAAATAGTTACTACCCTCCTCAAGGCAGTTAGTAAAAGCCGGCGCTTTCTACTTTTTATTACCTGTGGTTGCTAGTTAATACCTGGTTAGTAACCGTTCCTTTAACCCTAAAATAAAGTAAAAGAGAATTTACATGGAGCGTTGTGTGAATAAAATGCTCTAGTAATTAAATATTTATACAGCGTCGTGCTTTTAGGTAGACTAACCTGTTTCTACAGTCGCCATTTCATAATTGAGGCTGGTAACTTAGCTCAACGAGTGGCCGCATTTAGCCCGTGTATGAGAGGTAGACCTACGGAGTAGTATCATCATCATCATCATCATCAGCCTGACTACACCCACTGCAGGGCAAATGCCTCTCCCATGTCTCTCCAATTAACCCTGTCCTTTGCTAGTTGCCGCCACTGTATCCCCGCAAAGTTCTTAATCTCATCCGCCCGCCTAACTTTCTGCCGCCCCCTCCTACGTTTGCCTTCTCTTGGAATCCACTCCGTTACCCTTAAGGACCAGCGGTTATCTTGCCTTCGCATTACATGCCCTGCCCAAGCCCACTTCTTCCTCTTGATTTCAACTAGGATGTCAATAACCCGCGTTTGTTCCCTCACCAACTCCGCCCTCTTCCGATCTCTTAACGTTACACCTATCATTTTCCTTTCCATAGCTCGCTGCGTTGTTCTTAACTTAAGCTGAACCCTCTTTGTTAGCCTCCACGTTTCTGCCCCATAGGTAAGTACCGGAGTAGTATATAGGACGGATAAAACGCGTGCATGTGCAGAGCGCGTGTCGCGTTTATGTGAGTCTGATATGGGCTTTTCTTGCATCCTGAATCTTTGTGTGTGCCCAGTAGGGCTGTATAATGCCGTCGCCTCAAACGATTTGTGCACGGCATGCCCAATCAAAATGCGTTATTTGCGGTCAGCACGATCTGGTAGCCCTTACTGGTGCCGTGCCCCGTGCAAATTGTTATTTAGCCACTGTGAGAACGAATTTAACAAGCCAAGCCAACACATCGTACTAATACCAAAGATATTCTAAAACAGTTTGTACAGTTTTTTGAGCAAATAATACTACCTTTCTACTTGTTACTGTAGTGCTATTCACTAGCTTCTTAGGGTAGTATACTTTACCTAATTCTATTTGTACCACCTTCAATTGCTAAGAAAGTAGTGGTCTGTGGGACAACTAAACGCTTAGTATTCACTTAGCGAATTCTCCGACCATTTTCTTAAAGTGTGTAGAATATAGGCCGCTTTTTAAAACGGCTCCCATTCAAATAAGGCGTCAGCTCAAGCCAATAAACAAAATCTCAAGCACAGTGTAGGCTCTAGGCGAAGTTTTAATCCAATCAGGTGGCTTTCCCTTCAAATAACTTGTTGACAGCTAGTGAAGCAGTGCCAAAGAGTTGTACAGAAAACTTCATGAGACGGTGACGTCACCCAGCACGCGCATCGTTTTCTTCCTCAAATGTAGAACTTGAACGCAATGATTTGAGATTAATTTCTCACCCTATCAGGCGGATACCTTGGGAGCGTCTATTTCTTTGAAGTTCAAGACGACTGCTCACGCAAGTCTTCTTGCGCAGATGTGCCGAGGTTGTGTGACATTTACAAATTTCCAAGCATCAATGCATGGAGGCATTGTGCCATTTATAAAAGGTGGTGTAGTAGAATGCATGCTAATGCGCCTGAAAATTTGAGATTTTGAGGTGCACTGTAACTTATTCTCGAGCGGGAATTTTTCTTCATACATTGGGACCAAAATACGCCACATTTTTCAAATGGCTAGGGATTTCAACACTATTACTAAATGCACACCTCCACACCGAGGTACACCAACTGCAACTGAAAAGGATATGTCTCACCGCGTCTTTAGCCGGTAAAAAAGGCGCAGGTGGCACAGCAAACATATTCGCGTGGCCTTATAAGGCCTGTTGTGTTTAACGTCAAACGTGTTTAATTCGAATGGTTAGGCATTTCAACACTATTACTAAATGCACACCTCCACTCCGAGGTACACCAACTGCAACTGAAAGGGAGATGTCTCACCGCGTCTTTAGCCGGTAAAAAAGGCGCAGGCGGCACAGCATACATATTCGCGTGGCCTTATAAGGCCTGTTGGGTTTAACGTCAAACGTGTTTAATTCGAATGGTTAGGCATTTCAACACTATTACTAAATGCACACCTCCACACCGAAGTACACCAACTGCAACTGAAAAGGATATGTCTCACCGCGTCTTTAGCCGGTAAAAAAGACGCAGGTGGCACAGCAAACATATTCGCGTGGCCTTATAAGGCCTGTTGTGTTTAACGTCAAACGTGTTTAATTCGAATGGTTAGGCATTTCAACACTATTACTAAATGCACACCTCCACACCGAAGTACACCAACTGCAACTGAAAAGGATATGTCTCACCGCGTCTTTAGCCGGTAAAAAAGGCGCAGGTGGCACAGCAAACATAATCGCGTGGCCTTATAAGGCCTGTTGTGTTTAACGTCAAACGTGTTTAATTCGAATGGTTAGGCATTTCAACACTATTACTAAATGCACACCTCCACACCGAGGTGCACCAACTGCAACTGAAAAGGATATATCTCACCGCGTCTTTAGCCGGTAAAAAAGGCGCAGGTGGCACAGCAAACATATTCGCGTGGCCTTATAATGCCTGTTGTGTTTAACGTCAAACGTGTTTAATTCGAATGGCTAGGCATTTCAACACTATTACTAAATGCACACCTCCACACCGAGGTACACCAACTGCAACTGAAAAGGATATGTCTCACCGCGTCTTTAGCCGGTAAAAAAGGCGCGGGTGGCGCAGCAAACATATTCGCGTGGCCATATAAGGCCCGTTGTGTTTAATGTCAAACGTGTTTAAACTTATTAGGGAGGCCTTTGTTCGCGTCTCCAGGTTGGTTTCTACCTTGGCCTTTTTAAAGCGCGCTGACATTGCTGCAACATACAGGTGTTTTTTTTCTCTGCATTTCGCCTGCAAATAAATGCTTTATTATCCTCACCTTTCGCATAACCTATGGGCTTATCTCAGGTTTCCCATGTCTGAGTACATGCATAGTGAGTATCAGACGTTTCAAAACGGTTTGCCTGTCCCATATATTCGCACTTTTCGCAGGTATGACACATGCAAACAATGTACTATATTATGCCCGAATTTTGCGAAATGAAGGTCACCCCTACCTCCCTCCCTAACCCCTTCAGCCCCGGCTGTCTTAAATTAACAAGCTGCCCTTCTCATACCAATTTCGCCCACTGAGGAACGAGCTAAGGAAAGATTGCTGCATGTTTCGTAACAGGTGCTGAATTCTTCTTGCGTTTGTTGCTCACCAGCTGTAATGTGTACTTTGCGAATAGTTTTGAACATACTTTGCGGAAAAAATCATGCAACCTTAATCGAAAGGTTGTAAAGTGGATATATGAACATGGTTTCATGCTCTTAATGCGCGTTTTCTAGTAAATAGCCGTCGAATAGCGCGGCACTGCGATGCTAAGCATTACTGCAGGCGCTATGTAACACGCTTAGCAGATGGTTTAATGGTGTGATGAGCCACCTGATATTTTTTCTTTAATCTCGTCAAAGCTACCCTCCCTTGCGCACGCTTCCGCCCGAATTAGAACTGAAATTGAGCACACCTTTTATTTTCTTTGGTTTGTCACACTGGCTTTGTAGCATGTGGCGTGTACTCGTACATACAAACCAAGCTGTACAGTGTTACGCTTTAATGAATTTCGCTTTTGCGCGGTTCTGTGTGGGCTTTGTGAGGAATAAAATGAAAGACAGCAGCTGCATTTCCTTGCAACTCCGATTGAATAGACTGACACAGTCTCGTGGCTTGATGCCATCTCGCTGTTCTGAACGCAGGAAGAAGAAGCTGGCCCAGAGAAGTCGGGCCGCCCAGACCCATCCAAGGCACCGCCTTCCACCATTACGCTCGAAGACACGGCTGGCTGGAGTGGCAGAGGAACACAGCCCCAGCATTTGCACGCCTGCGGAGTCGCTGTTCACATCTAGAAGACGTCGAGAGTTCGCCGCATGTTGCTCCATGCTTGCGGCCAGAAAGGTCGCAGAGCAACTCCGACTGCTCCATGTAGGGGCTCCGTGCACATTCTGCGGCTTCTGAAGTGTTCGGATGCAAGGTGAAAGTGTTCCGATGATTTTTTAAGATTACTGCCGTATAAGAGCAACATGCTACCCATTCCTAAACGCGGTTTTATGTATTTACTCGGCCAAGTAATTTGTCCTGACATGTGGTATATCCGCTTCATTTTTCGAAGAAGCACGTCCTGCTGCCTTTAAATCACACATAATCTCTACGCCTATTTTTTTGTGTACCACTTTTGCGTGAAATTTTGCCTAAAAGGCAGCAACGCAAGACACAGTCCACAGTTTCCTTGCAAAACGTGGTGACAGCATCCCTTCACCGAATCCCTTCATGTCTACGTCTCCGGCCGTGGTTTCTTGTTACTCAGGATAATGACATTACATTATAAACATTATTATGCAGAGGTGTCACGATATTATTCTTAGAACGCCGATGTCGCAGTTCTCTGAGACAGGCTAACTTGAATCAAGATAGATTGTGTTCACTATCACTGCCAGTTGTTTTTGAGTCTGATCCCATTGTTTCCATCCACTGTGCCTGTCCAACATTGATGGTGGCTCGTGGTCTAGTGTCTGTTGCCCTTATGCATTGCCCATAAGGTGTGGACGATAGTGGAGTTAGGGTTCTAGGCTCGTGTACAGTTTTCGTACAAGCTCCTGCACTAGGTTTGCGACAGTCAATAACACTTAAAAGAAATTTTGGCTTTTTGGCTTTCTATCCCCCTAATCTGAACGAACAAACGTAGCGTTTAAAACAGGACACAGAAAGATGAGGACAGGACGGGGCTACATGTAGCCCCGTCCTGTCCTCATCTTTCTGTGTCCTGTTTTAAACGCTACGTTTGTTCGTTCAGATTATGTATGACCAACTGGCCCCACAGTATACTCTGTTAAATTTCTATCCCCCTTCCAATTTTCAGGGTGGCTAGCAGGATGCAAGTGTGGTTATCTTTTATGACCATTCCTTTTCCTCTCTTTTTATTTTCCTTTGTTTCTTTCTTAACTTCTTTTCTTCTCTCTACCTTTTCTGCAAGCGCTTTATTATTCACGCACAACTCACTGAAGCAAATAAAAACGACATTCGGTCATTTGCTCAAGTCTGATAGTAGTGGTCACTCTACTTAATAACATTAGGAGGCGAAGCGTTTTCGAGCTCCCGAAACTCGGCTGCCTAGCTCTGCTTGATCAGTTTCTGAAGGTTAGATAACAGGGATCATTTGATTACCACTTTTTCATGACCAAAGTTAAAGCTTCATATAACCGTTTTTTTGGGCTGCCTATAACAAATCAAAACTTGTGGCTTGATGAACTACAAAGATTATCATATATATTTAGCTTCAGTTTGAAATGGTTTGACGCACTCGCAAGGAGTGTGTTTACAGGATTTAATTTCGTAATATTCATAAACTCAGTGCACATTTTTGATGACTTTGTTAGACCTCACACTCGGGCTACCAGTGTTGATCCAATGCTCATAATCCCAGCACATTAGTACGCACCGAGGTATTACCGCAAATCGACATCATTTCTTTATTCTGCGTGCCGGGATGCATGTTCGCATTTCTCACTGTTGGGTGCAGTGCAGATTCTACAGAGTCGACTAGAGCCACAGCAGATCCAGGTGCTCTTGCTGAAATCTGCCGTGTTTTTCTCTCTTTGTGTACATAACTATGAAAGAAATTAAAATGTATATATTGCCACCGACCGACCAATCAGTGGCGCCGTACCGCGGCCGAACTGTTTAAGCAGGGACTTGCCAAGCCTTGGGCATTCGAGGTGGTCGAAGATCGTCTTCTTCCTCGCTCGAGCTGCCTGCTGGCTGGCACGCCCACCTCGTCTAATTAGAACCTGGGCTATTTCTTCACCCGTTTGTCGGTGACATATTTGGTGGAGCCGCTGGGTAACGTCCCATGTACTCGGATTGCGAGGACACTCTCGACACCTGTTCTCCACGCGTGGACACAACACCCGTCCACAAAGCGAGCCGCCGTCTGCGAGGCCTACAACCGGAGTTCAGCCAACTGACAGCGCCGGTAAGGGCGGTAAGAGCAATGACCTCAACCGTGGCTAGCCAGACGACTCAGCATTCCGGGAATGCCCCGCCATTCGTCCTTCACACACCTCGGTCGCCGCCGCCGTTCCACGGGGAGAGGTTCGAGGACGTAGAAGACTGGTTGGCCAGCTTTGACCGAGTGGCGGGCTTCAACGAATGGGACGGCGAGCGCAAGTTGCGCAATGTCTACTTTGCGCTGCAGGACTCAGCCAAAACATGGTTTGAAAATCACGAAGCCTCCTTTACCACCTGGGAAGTGTTTCGTCGAGAACTCCTAGCGACGTTTACGACCAGCGAAAGATAAGAAAAATCCTCGCGGCCTTAGCATACAATGACTGCAAGGTGCATGCTCCTAGTCGAAGAGTTTCACCCCGGCTACTTTAGAAGCATGAACGCGCTACGAACCTACAAAGCAGAAAAGGAAAAAAAAAAGAAAACGTGTACTCTGCCAAAGCATCGCACTCCGTTTCTGAAGCGTTTTTCAAAGTGCGCCAGTCCTATGATATTTTACAGCTCTTTCTGTATTCTCTTCGTTTCCCAGGTTTCGCGTTGTCGTCGGCGCCGTCCGCGCGGAAAAGCTCACGCGCCCGCCATTCGCACGCAGGCCGTGCATCACGCCTCGCGCTTCATCATCATCATCATCAGCCTGACTACGCCCAGTGCAGGGCAAAGGCCTCTCCCATGTCTCTCCAGTTAACCCTGTCCTTTGCCAGTTGCGGCCACTGTATCCCCGCAAACTTCTTAATTTCATCCGCCCACCTAACTTTCTGCCGTCCCCTGCAATCCTCGTGCTTACTTCGTAGTTATGGGAAGGGGCACGATCTGAACAAGACGCCCCGGCGAACGCCTCCTGGGAAAATATCCTGAAATTCATCTAGCCTTCTCGCAGCCGTTTGGATTGCACTTCGCCTCTCGTGTTTGCAGGGCACTTCAACTTGGATATCAGGAAGCACAAGCAATTTTTCGTAGATAACGCATCAGGACAGTTTTCTTCCGAAACCAAATCGAGACCCTAGAAAACGTCATGAAAGACGTACATGGATCAGGAGTTCAGCAGGTGGCGCGTTGTAAAAGCTAATACGCCCGCATGCACGTATTTCCCTTGGCACAAAGTAGACAGAATCAAAATGAAAAAAGCAGAAACATCACAGAGCTAATAAACGCAGAAGAATATGCACTCTCATTGTATAGCATTTAACCATGAACCCACCCGCTCAATCTCAGCCAATATCACAAAACTCGTGATGAAGTGCGTCATCCATACCTCAATCCTTTCACGAACTAGCGAGCGATGATCATTTGCCGTATCATTGGAGTAAGCGGCCGCCACTGCTTGCCTGCGTCGCTGCGTAAGAACGCAGCAGCTCCCACGGGAGTAGAGATGAATGTGCTTGAAAGAAAAACGTAGAAACATTGGGAAACAAAAACGTTTTTTGTTCTTCTTTTTTTCATCTTCTGGGCCATGAAATTTTCCAAACGAAGTTACCTCCACAGTCTCACCTCCTTTGGCATTATAAAAGTTGGTCTAAATTACCTATGTGGGATTGTGCCAAGCATCCGGAGCTTACACATGGCGGCAAGATCTTTGTAGCAACCAACCGCCGACGTCATTCGCAATTCGGCAACTCTGAATTCCCCTATCGTCTGCGTCCTGTGAAAGGAGTCGCAGAAGCAAGTATTTTCCTACCCAGCACTGACGAGCCACACTGATCCTATGCTTTGCATCGATTATATTTGATACAGTATGTCACCACCTTTTTCCTGAAAACTCATTGCAGCATCTTTGTTTTTGATGAAAAACGTGATTTTTTTTACTTATTCCAGAATTACGAAATAAATGTGCTGTTCTTCTTTAAATTTTAGATCTCTACGCAGGAGCCCTACGCCGTCGAAGGCAAGACTGTGTGCGCTGGTACAATATTGAGTGTTCCCAAGGCAAGCGCAATGTTATAGGTATTATTAAAACTACCTTCCGCTCGAGCTCAGCTGAGCTGCTAACGCGGGAAAAACCTTCGGCGTAAACAATTTTGCCAGATGCAATAAGAATGAAATGGCCACTCCCTGTTCCAGCACCATAGCAAATCACCTTGAAGTAGAACGTCTGAGAGAGCGAGAAACATTTATTTTCTTTTTAAGCGTTTACATATATATTGAGCTCCAAGCCTACATTTTATTTTGTTTATTTAAAACAATGACGTTTTATATTGCCAAATGTGGCTACTAGGGTTGATCAATCTGTTTTCTCAAACATCACTTGCCGTTCAGAACAAGCAGAAATTCGTGTTCTCTGAAGCTTTTTAAAATAAGGAGTGTTAATATGATGTGAATTTTAAACATTTAAGTGCTGAGACCTGTGAGCAAAGTTTGAAAAGGAAAGTTATATGCGCTAAAAAAACCGTGTGGCTCCATTGTTAAACGATTAATTTATTTTTGGTGGCCATTTTCATGCTCTTCAGGAAGCGTGCGAGCTGAAAGGGACGAAACACGAAACAGCCCAACGGAAAGCTTGCTGTATTAGGTGGTGGATTCCGCAACGGTTTTGTTGGAAGTGCTGTAGAATATTTTGGCAAGAATTTCTCTATCACTGCAGGCGACCATTTTTATGTACACGCCTGATGTTGGAAACGAGGATCAGCGAGCGCGATTGCGATTGCAAGGCGACAGGAATGCTGCACCATAAACTTCCCTATAAAACAGCATAGGGAAGTATAGGGAACAGTATACAGCAGCTGTATCTTACCGGTACTCACCTATGGGGCAGAGACGTGGAGGCTAACAAAGAGGGTTCAGCTTAAGTTAACGACAACGCAGCGAGCTATGGAAAGAAAAATGATAGGTGTAACGTTAAGAGATCGGAAAAGGGCGGAGTGGGTGAGGGAACAAACTGACATCCTAGTTGAAATCAACTGGAAGAAATGGGCTTGGGCAGGGCATGTAATGCGAGGGCAAGATAACCACTGGTCCTTAAGGGTAACGGAATGTATTCCAAGAGAAGGCAAGCGTAGCAGGGGGTGGCATAAAATTAGATGGGCGGATGAGATTAAGAAATTTGCGGGAATATGGTGGCCGCTGCTGGCGAAGGACCGGGTTAAATGGAGAGACATGGCAGAGGCCTTTGTCCTGCAGTGGGTGTAGTCAGGCTGATGATGATGATGGTGATTATGATGATGAAACTTCCCTACTCTTCCCTCCCCGCCAGATAGTTATGGGAGATGTTTAGTATTGGTATTTTAATTTTCACACCCAAAGTTTTTGGTGCAGAGAGAGGGACACCTCGCTGACGAAATTTTAGTGCACCATGGCATCCGCTCCATCACACGCCCACCGAAGAAACGCAAAACACTGCGGCGCCATCTAGTGACAAAAGCAGAAAGCACATGGTCGACGATGCGAAGGCGTGGCTTTTCATCGAAGGGCCCATTGGAGCGAGTGCAAACTGCGGTAAAACACGTCGAACACTACTGAAAGAATAGACACTGTGCATTCAACCTTTTAAACGCCGCACTATGAAGCAAATTCTTTCAAACGCGAAAATCCTGACTTACAATTCACATACCTTTTTTTTCTAGAACAACCGTGAAAATAAAATGTAATTTAATTTACAACGATTAAGCCTGTTTTTTCCCACGTTCAAATTTTAGAACATTGGCGTTTCCCACATACAGAACGCTAATCTCGTCTGAAAAAGCTTTTATGACCTCTCCAGTGCAAATTTCTTTGTCTTGGATCTGAAGACAACTTTACAGCTGCCTGGTATGCCTTAAAATTATAGATATCAAATTCTGGAGAAAACGACTGTGCTTGAATTCAGCTTTCATTCCGAGTTGTATCCCATTAAGGGCCTCGGAAGCCGAGGTACGTAGGAAAGTATTTCTTAGCAGTAGTTTATACAGCATAGATATATGATACGCACGTCCATGACAAGTCACGCGTGGCTGCGGCCCGCGATTACGTGGCCCTCTGCACTTCGGGTAGCAATCGTAGTAGTCACACCACGTGGGCGGCAGGGAGGAGTGAGAGGGGTGCCAGTACCCTGCATGCATCTCGCCTCTCTCTTCGTGCAATCTTTTGCCGTCATCGGGTGGTACGTGCCATCGAGAAGACGCCACGAATACTTCGAAACGACTCTCACGTGCCCCACGTCGCCGGCAGCTAAGATCCCGAAGAGAGGGAGAGAGAATTATCTTTATTTGTAGAGTATTTGAAGAGGAAGGCTCTCTTCTGGCACAAGCGGGCTACTGTCGCTTGGTGGCCTTGATCGCTTGGATCTCGGAGACCTGGTCAGCTCTCTCTGTGAGAGATGGGACGGTTGCGACATACCTGTATGTAGCACTCGCTTGGGACGCTGTCCACGGTCGCGCTGCCCGATAACATCTGCAGGCCTCTCTCCACGCATTTTATAGACTGAGTAGAAGAATGTTTAGGCCAGCCAGCGTTATGAGCGACACTCTAAGTTAGGAGTATCATGTGTCTGAATTTCGCTACTGCCACATCCCAATGTTCCGTAAAAGGAACACATGCATACAACTGTCTGACAGTGAAAGACACACTGTCTTGTGTTCTTTATTTCTCTTGCACGAAATTAGTACCATTCTGTCATTATTTTGTTCTGCCTTTTTCATTTCAACATTTTTTTTCCTTACGAAAGAGCTCCGCATACACTCGGCACTAACAAGGCCCAAATTATGTTCGTTTTCTTGTAATGTAAATAAAAGTCTTTAAATCAGTAGATAATAATTATTATAGATGCGATGTTTTTAGCAAATAGTACACAACGCGAAAGCAGAAATTTCAAAGAAGGGATGTATATTGAAAGTAAATAAAACACTGCATTTCATAGGCAACATTATTGAAACATTGCCTACTAACAGGTTAAAAAAGATCAGCGATATTTTACCGAGATGTGGTCGCGTGGTGGGATAAACCAATAATAATAATAAACTCTAACCGCAAGGGGACGTTTTATTCGATATTCAGTATCAAATTAAAATCATAAATTCATGTTTCTTCAATACTGCGGTGGTCAATTCATAAAACCTGAGCAACCATCCTTTCATTTCTGCCATAATCTCATGTCATGTCTTGGTCACTGGTCAGTCCTTCTAAGGGCAAAAAGATTTCGACAGCTCGCACACCGTGCTGCTGACTGCCTCTAACATGGGCGTGCCATGTCAGGGCCCACTACGGGAGCGCTGCTATCCGTAGTAAGCTCCAAAAACGTCTACTTGACCCAACAGTTTCGAATTCCCTACGCTTTACTCAGAGCGCTAAAAAAAGCGACAATGAACCACTGCCTAGAGTCACCCCCGAAAGTTATGTCACCTGTTTTTTTTCCTTGATGGTCCACAACTTCCTAATAAAAAAATTTTTCGTTAGTCACGCGGCTTAATCCTTCATTAATTCCACCCGTATAATTATCTCTACACGATAAAAAAACTAGAGCTTTTTGCTCTAGGTAATCAGGGCATAATACCGTTTTCTCCCTTCACGCATCCTGAACCAATCTTTTTGAACCCTTAATTGGCTTAAGTTCGGTAGTATTTCCGTATAACTTGAATAACCCGTGAAGAAACGACCAGAAGGAGTATAATACTAGAAGAGGCGAAATACGGGCTGGTTGGCGCATGTTTGAACAATTGGATAAAACAGCGCAAGGAAAGACGAGACAAGAAAAGGAAAAACACCAGCGCTGGTGTTTCTCCTTCTCTTGTCTCGTCTTCCGTTGCGCTGTTTTATCCAGTTCTTCAAACAATTGTATAATACTAGCATGCGGCAAGT
The DNA here is from genome assembly GCF_055824585.1 of Amblyomma mixtum. Lineage (NCBI taxonomy): Eukaryota > Metazoa > Arthropoda > Arachnida > Ixodida > Ixodidae > Amblyomma > Amblyomma mixtum. Next base: position 135,711,640 of record NC_143016.1, on the reverse strand, counting down.
TTTGTGCGGAAGCGCGCTCGGTCGATCTAACAGATGCAAGGCTGGAAGGACTTATTTGAGCCCTAAAGCAATATATATATTGAATATATCAAGAAGAGCAAAATTTTAACTATTAACCTTCAAGCACCAGCAATGGAATTGAAAGTTCAGTTCGACTCTCCCAGTCATTTCTCTTTCTAATCTAAACATGCAGTTCTGTGGCGTCCCGATGTGACATGTGCCAAAGGAAGGGGCCCTATATTTACAGGCCTGCTCATACGCCTGTACAGTGCCACCGGGAACAAACCGATTTTTCATCTTGGTACGAGCTCTCTTTTTCCTGGCCTGGTGCTCAGTTCCCTTCTGACGAAATATTTTAGGAAAAGAGTTTTTAGGTACACCATGTGCGGATCAAACATGTTGGCCACGGCGCTATTGGGACAAACTGCATGCCCTTGTGCGATTGTATTAAAATGGCCGTCGCCGTACGCAGCTATAGTCTGTGACTGATCCAACCCGTCAGTCGCAGTGAATGATCCAATTGTCAAACATTCTCACGTGCCATCGGCTCCACAATTTTGACACTGATTAACGGAAATCCACCTTCGCAGCGCTGGGCATTCTAGTGCCACCGAGTCGGCCAAGCTAAAAATTCTGCTTGGAGTCTGGTGAAGCCAGAAGTTAGAAAAGGTGAAAAAACCTAGTGCCGTTCATCTTTCAGTGTACCTGCGACTGGAAAACACTATTCGCGTATGAGGGCGGCAATATGAAGATGGCAGCGTACCCAAGGTCGCACCGAGCTTTATACCCTGCCCACTTAACTTGCATGTTAGCGCTGGAGGGTTTACACCTTATGATCCACAAAAGGCTTGACAGCACTGATAAATATAGTACCAGTATACACACCACACTTGAAGGTATTGGTAATTGGTATGCTCAGATATACTTACAAACCGATGATTACTTCCATGTCACGCCAGCTATACAGAGCATGAATGTCGCGAAGCAGATTTTGATTCGCAAAAGCGGAGAACAAACATTCCCCAACTTTTAGAAACTTGCCCCAGTCAGTAAACGAAGTCAGGGTTACAAATAAATTGCCTTTTAGTCTTATGTGCCCGGCTGCAAAGGTAGGCTAACTGCAGTGTAAAAGCGCAGCCATCTGCGAATAGATGTTGTCTTTAGAATTACGCACATTGACAATATCAAAAATATAATCCAAAAATTTAATAGGTCCCAGAACTCATCCCTGCAGGGCGCCCGATGAAGTAGAAAGGGCCTAAAAGGAAGGGCCTAAGGGTCTAAAAACATTTATTCCGATTTCCGTGAGCACCATTAGAAAAACTAGTTCTGACTTTTTGATATCATTATGATATTGTCTGCTGCGCCGCGCTGGAGGGCCTTGGTTTCAGCGTAGCACGTAAGGTAATCAGTGGCGACGATAATCCACCGGTTTCCCGAAGATGAAGTTGGAAAAGGGCCGAGAAGGTCCATGCCAACTTGCTCAAACGGGAGTCTGGGCACTTGAACGGGATGTAGAAGTCCAGCTGGCTTGACAGGGGGTGTTTTTCGTCGTTGACAATTACGGCACGTGCGCACATAGTGTCGTACAGTCGCCGCAAGCTTAGGCCAGTAATAGCTCTTTTTGATCCGAGCCAGTGTGCGGGCGTAGCCGAGGTGACCTGCGGTGGGCTCGTCGTGACACGCCTGCAAGATTTCTTCACGGAGATTCGCTGGAACGACGAGGAGGTAGTCGCTTCCGGTTGGAGAAAAGTTGGCTTTGTACAGGACGTTGTTGCGCAGACAAAAGGAGGAATGGGTTCTTGCGAAGGGCTGGGGAACCTCCTCGGTACGTGCTTCCAGGAAGTCGATGAGAGGGTTCAGCGCCGGGTCCTCACGTTGCTGACTGGAAATAGTCGCTGCGTCTACGGCTGCGATGAGAGTAAAGTCCGGTTCGTCGTCGTCTCGCGCAGCCTCGACTGGATATCTGGACAAGCAGTCGGTATCGTTGTGCCGGCGCCCTGATTTATACACGATGGACATGTCAAATTCCTGAAGGCGTAAGCTCCAATGCGCAAGGCGGCCAGAGGGATCCCGTAAGTTCGTCAACCAGCAGAGAGAGTGGTGGTCGGTTACAACTTGAAAATGCCGGCCGTACAGGTAAGGTCGAAATTTTGTCACAGCCCATACCACGGCAAGGCATTCTTTTTCGGTCGCGGAATAATTAGATTCAGCACGAGACAGAGTGCGGCTGGCGTATGCTATTACGCGCTCAGCGCCGTCCTGCCACTGGACGAGTACAGCACCGAGACCCATGTAACTGGCATCTGTGTGGACGAGAGTCTCCGCACGAGAATCGAAATGACCAAGGACAGGCGTGGTTTGCAAGCGTCGCCGTAATTCATCAAATGCCTGCTGCTGCTGTTCTGTCTACGCGAATGGGACGTCCTCTCTTGTAAGATGCGTCAACGGTGCAGCAAGTCGGGAAAAGTTGGCAATGAACCGCCGGTAATACGCGCAAAGGCCCAAAAAACGCCGGACCGTTTTCTTGTCCGAAGGAGTGGGAAAGTTGGCGACGGCAGCTGCTTTAGCAGGATCCGGCCGGACTCCACGATGGCTGACGACATGGCCCAGGAAAAGGAGCTCCTCATAACCAAAGTGGCATTTCTCGGGCTTCAACGTCAGGCCGGCAGATCGTATAGCCTGTAGCACTGTCAAGAGGCGCTGGAGGTGTTCTTGGATTGTTGGCGAAAATACAACAACGTCGTCCAGGTATACCAAGCACGTCTGCCATTTCAGGCCCGACAAAACAGCGTCCATCATTCTCTGAAGTGTTGCCGGAGCTGAACACAAACCGAAAGGAAGGACCTTGAACTCATAAAGGCCATCCGGCGTCACGAACGCTGTCTTCTCGCGATCCCGCTCGTCAACTTCGATCTGCCAGTAACCACTTTTTAAGTCCAGCGAAGAAAAGTAGCGCGCGTGCCCCAGCCGGTCAAGAGAGTCGTCAATGCGTGGTAACGGGTAGACGTCTTTCTTGGTAACCTGGTTAAGCTTCCGGTAGTAAACGCAAAATCGCAGACTACCATCCTTCTTCTAAACCAAAACCACAGGCGAAGCCCACGGGCTCCTCAACGGCTGAATAACACCATCCTGCAGCATCTCTTTGACTTGTTCATCTATGGCTTCACGCTCCCGCAGTGAGACACGGTATGGGTTTTGTCGAATTGGTCGGAACTGTAGTCCGTAATGATGCGGTGCTTAGCGAGAGGCGTCTGTTTGACTGCCGACGTAGACGAGAAACAGTCTTGGAACTGGTGCAGGAGGCCGACTAAGCTCTCCCTATCGACTGGGGGTAAGCCTGGGTTCATGTCGAGGATCAACTGAGGTGTGCAAGAATTGGACGTTTCGCTCTGGAGGGCAAGGCAGTCGTTAATTTCGGCGATGCCCTCGAAGTATGCGACCGCAGTGCCCTTGGCGATGTGTTGCCGTTCGGTCCCGAAATTCGTTAGAAGGACATCTGCCAGGCCGTTCCGTAGCGTGACGATACCTCTCGCGATGAAGACCCCATGAGAGAGCACAAGCGCAATGTTCTGTTCTGCTACGCCGTCAGCACTGCACCGGTCGTCACAAATGATGGTAACGAGGGCACAGGATCGCGGAGGCACGGTCGCATCGGCGTCGATTATGCGCAGGGCCACTCTGCGTGGTTCGGTGTCGGCTGAAACCGTTCCAGGGGTCGAAAATGTTACCAGACGATCAGGAAGGTTTATGATGGCACCATGCTCACGCAAGAAGTCCATTCCGAGGATCATGTCTTTGCAGCAGTGCGGCAGAACAACAAAAGTGCCAACAAAAGCAGAATTGGTAATGGTGACTCGAGCAGTCCATCTTCCGACAGGCGTCATGAGGTGACCGCCAGCAGTACGAATTTGAGGTCCATCCCATGCTGTCTTTACCTTGCTGAGGCGATCCGCGAGGTGCTTGCTTATTATCGAAAAGTCCGCGCCTGTGTCGACTAAAGCAGTCACTGGGTGCCTGTCAACGTGAATGCGGAGGTCGGCGCTAACTGCATCGGTGTCAGGGAAACTCGGGGTCACAGAATCGGGCTGCGGCGGCATGAGGATCTCGACATCGCGCTCCGGCGGCGTTCGGGGGTCTTCGTTATATCCGCTGTCAGCAACCTCCCCCCCTGAGGTCGCCGCTTTCAGTTTCCCCGGCGCGGGCTTGGAGACCGGCCCCGCAGTCCATTTGAGAAAGCCTGGCGGCTGGATGACGTGATGCGTGCGGGAGACGGAGATCGGGGTCGGCGGGTAGAGGTGGTGTCATGGGCAGCAAGGTACTCCTCTATTTCGTGGGGTCGCTCACCGAAACGGGGACAGGGAGCGTCACGTAGGAAACCCCGGAGGCCGATTTCACGGTAGGGGCAACGGCGATACAGGTGGCCGTCTTCCCCGCAATGGTAACAGAGCGGCTGCTGATCAGAAGTGCGCCAAACAGCCGCCTTCCGGGCCGGTAGACGCATGGCAGGGCCTCGCTGAGGCCGCTGGTAGAATGACGGTGGCGGAGCGGTTGGCGGCGGCGGGTGGTACGGCAAGCGTTGCACAGGTGGCAACTCGGAACGGAGAGCCGCGGCGTAGCTCATGGGGCGTGGCTCCGGCGTGACTGGAGGAGGCGGTGAAAATGCTTGGCGAATCTCGCCGCACACAACCTCGGTAAGAGCCGCAGCCGTCGGATCAGACGAGGAAAGGGTCAGTTTCTGCAGATCTTCACGGACCACCGCGCGTATGAGCTCACGCAGCGACACATTGTCGCTGGACACGCTCAAAGAAGTCGCACTGGCACTTGGCTCACCGCACAAGGAGTCATTTTGGCGGCAGCGCTGATGCAAGGCCCGCTCAATGGCGGTCGCCTCTTTGATGAAGTCGGCTACCGTCTGGGGGGGATTCCGGACCAAACCAGTGAAGAGTTGGTCCTTCACACCTTGCATCAGGTGGCGGAGCTTCGTGGATTCCGCCATATCTGGGTCAGCGCGCCGACAAAGACGGGTCACGTCCTCGGCGAACATGGCAACGCTCTCATTAGGCTTTTGGACGCGAGCGTCCAGGAGGCGCCGCGCACGATCGCGGCGGTCCGTGTTAGCAAAGGTGTCCCGGACCTGCTGGCGGAAGGTATCCCAGCTTTGGAGATCGGCCTTCCTGTTCTCGAACCAAATCTTGGCTCCGTCTTCGAGGGCGAAATACAGTTTCCGCAGCTTCTGCGCAGGGCTCCATTGGTTGAAATCGGCAACCCGCTCAAACTGGTCAAGCCAGTCTTCAACGTCTTCGAAAGTGACGCCATGGAAGCTGGCTGGCACGCGGGGTTGCTGGAGCGTCAAGTGTGAAGCGCTAGCCTGCGCCATGTTGGTATGCTCACCAGGTCGATGAGTGCGTGCCTCTTTTGGGAAAAGACCAAACTCTGGGACCAGTCCCAGGAGGCGGCGGCTGCTGCGGTGAACGGGCGTGCAGACAAGGGGTAGCTGGTCGGGACTCGATGAGCGGCTGTCTAAAGAGGTGTTGGACATGGGACGTCGAGCCTGCAACCTCCACCAGTCACGTAGTAGTTGGTACAAGTAGCGCCGCGTCCAGACGGCGGAGGAACGCCAACACCTAGATGATGCCAGCGCACACCGAGACGGCCAGGATGGAACGTCCAGTTTCGTCTTCTTCAGCAGCGGACAGCGTGGCGCACGAGCTGCGTGCCGAACAGCCGCCGAGCGGCTATTGTTGTATACACGGGGCAATATAATCATGGTGAGTCATGAGCAATTAACCACAAAGGCAGTACATGTATTGTCGCATAAAACCGACATCAACAAGTTTGATCAATTTTTACTTTACCTCTTTTTTGCATTAAACTGACATCATAAATTCTTGATTACGTTTTCTTTAACTTCTCTGATCAAAAATGACTTAACCTTTCAGCACAAGTCATGATGCATGAATACAGCAGATTAGTGTCTTCATCAACTACAGCCCCAGATATTTTTTTCAAATTATTGTGAAGTACTGACGCATATCAACTAAAGAATTTTCAAGTTAAATCTATCGATATGTATTATCAGCCACAAAATTTTACAGGATGCGCGTTCTCGGAAAACAAAAATTATTACAGCAAAAATTGCGCTCGTGTGAGTTCTTTTGTTTCATCCTTGTGCGGTGTTGCGTTATTCTTAAAACCATGTTTTATCAGTTCGCCCAAACTGCCACTTCACTGCAGCGCTACCTCTCGGCCGAGCCACCTGGTGATGTTACCAGCTGACGGAACATGCACATTATCACACACCTTTAGTCAGTCCAGGCGGCTTGCATGCGTGATTGTTGAAATAAAAATTTGCCCGCACACGCCAACTGGTGGCCAACTGGTTTGAGCATCCGTCTGGCATTCAAGAGGTGCGGAGCTGAATTCCCAGTTCCCCCTAGTACTCACCGGTTATACACTGAATGTCAGTCCTCATTCTTGGGTCAGCAGTGGCGAAAGCCTGTACGAAGTTAAGGTTGTTGTATCGGTGCCTTTGTGGCTGTTGTATTGGGTATACGATGAGCAAAAAGTGTCTCACTGACTCCAGAAATCTTCACCCACATGAGTGAAGCAGCAACATTATATCATGTGACTATATACCTTTCTCTCTTGGAGGTTTCGCCCGAGCTTTTCCGTCTCATCTATTTGTTATTTGAAATGCTTGTGTGAAATCGTAAAACCGTTACCGTACATCGCTGCTGCGTGATAAACGCTTGTGTACGAGTGTCGCATGGTAACGTTCTGAAAAGGCTTGACTAAGAAGTGCTTGTCATAGAACAGACCTCGCACCTGCTTATTCATGAGGAAAATAACTCGCAGGGCTTCCCTTCCGACTGAACGGACACCATTAGTTTTTATTATTATACTGTAGCATACAAAATGCCAGCACAGTGCGAAGCCAGTACCGCAAAATAAATTTTCATGTTTCTCCCAGTTGTCTCAATACCAGATATTTTTTGACGGCTATAGAAATTTCTGCTAAAAAAAATGTTGTGTACAATATTCCCCAGTAACGAAACACCTTGCTTTACCAGAAGAAACGTACTAGGCTTGCTTTTCACACGTACATAAGAATTCTCTGCAAATCAGTGTTATCAGTGTTGCATTGTTTCGTGTGGTGAAAGGCATCGAATCTGTTGCAGTCTTTTTGGACGTAAGGCAATGCTAGAGTTAATAGAGAATACTTAAGTAATTTGCAATTCGCAGATGACATTGCCTCGCTAAGTCACTCAGGAGACGAGCTGCAAAGCTTGATCAGTAAGTTAGACAGGTAGAACATAACGATAGGTCTTAAATTTAACATGCAGAAGACCAGAGTAATGTTCAACAGTGTCGCAAGGGAATAGCCGCCCTCAATTGGTAGCGAGTTGCTGGAAGTGGTAAGACATTACGTTTACTCAGGGCAGCCAGTGGCTGCTGATCCGGATCATGAAAGGAAAAGAACTATAAGAATAAGAATGGGGTGGGACGCATATGGCAGGCTCTCTCAGACTATTAATGGCAGTTTACGAATATCCCTCACGAGAAAAGTATATAAAAGCTGCATCTTACCTGCAATCGCCTACGGGGCAGAAACATGGAGGCTAAGTTAAGGATAACGCAGGTAGCTATGGAAAGAAAAATTATAGGTGTTACGTTAAGAGATCGAAAGAGGCCGGAATGGGTGAAGGAACAAATGCGGATTAATGACATCGTAGTCGAAATGAAGAGGAAGAAGTGGCCTGGGGCAGAGCATGTAATGCGAAGGCAAGAAAACCGCTTGTCCTTAAGCGTAACGGAGTGGATTCCAAGAGAAGGCAAGTGTAGCAGTGGGCGCCAGAAAGTCAGATGGGGGGGGGGGGGGGGATGAGATCAAGAAGTTTGCGAGGATACGGTGGCTGCAGCTGGCAAACGACACTCTTAAACAGAGAGACATGGTAGAGGTCTTTGCCCTGCAGTGGGCGTAATCAGGCTGGTGATGATAATAATGAATTTCGTGATATAATCTTGCTTAATCTGTGCACCTTTCCAGGGTTTTTCAAGGTAGTTTAGATTCAGTGGACCTGTCCGGCATATCGTCGATGGTTTCACCGTTTGTATGAACGCAAGGCTATTGCATGCGTGGCCCCATTTCCATTGTGAATTACGGTGTGGACATAGTGGCTTATAGACAGCGGCGGGAAACTCGGGACAGAGTGTAATATCGACAAGGTGACACCAATGTTGACGGTTAACTGCGGCTTTTAATCAAAAACGCCTGCTTAAAGACAAAGAAAGCACACGTTGTAAAAACGAGTACAGAAAGAGCAACTAAAGACCGCCCCAGAAATGAGCCTATAATCATTTTATTTCCACTTTACGGAATCTTAAGGGAAAAAACAAAAACACGTGCTCTGTAGCCCATGCTTTGGTCAAATGAGCGGAATCTGATTCCGCCATCTTCCTGGCCCTCTTTTCGCGGTTTTCAAGCAGCACTTTAGTGTCAGACGAAACAGAGACGCACCCGTTTTCTTAGTTTCTCAAAAACAAGTTCGGCTAAAACTGGCATTTAAATAAAGCTGCTAGATGCATCGGGCCGTTATTTATACAGCGCTTGCTTTTCGCTATACAAAACACATTCACGGGAATATAATTGGCAGCTACTTTCCCGCTCAACGCCAATCAGTAGCGATGCTTCACCCGCCACACGTGTCGTTCATTCACGGCTTTTGTTTGCTTTCTGTCGGAAGCACTGACAGGAAGGCGGACAGCGCTAGCAAATCACGCGGCAGGATCTGCACTCCTCTTCGAAGAAAGGCGGAGAGCGCTGTCAAGTGATCTAATACCCCTGTCAGATTAGCAAATTTGATGTCATTCTCGTCGAATGGCATTAGCACATAATGTCATTAATCGGCTGCTACACGGGAGCATCTAATGTTATTAGGTTCGAATGACATTCGCTGCCGAATGAGTTTGGGAAACTCATTCGCATTCGATCTCGAACCGAATGCCTATACTGAACACCAGATACGCCGCAGAAACAAGTGACGAGAAAAATATTGAGCGCACTGCCAAAGTTAGAAATTGTATTTATTTAGTTCTGCTAAAAAAGGGTTAATTTCCGTGTGAACCTGTTCGCACTAGAGTATGTCTTGAATAGCTGCTACTCTCAGTCTCAGCAGCAGCCAACGGCAGCGGCCGAGCGTGAAGCGGAGCCTCTCCCGCCACCGTCCATCATTTTGGGTTGCGTGTTTCTTGCTGGTTGGCGCTCCATGTTCGTTTAGCTCGAAAATACTTAAAGACGTAGCTGAACAGTTCCCCTTTTGGAAGTCATTTCCACACTCCGCGCGCCTGCGCGCTCCGCCATGTAAGCCATTTTGTTTGTTTACATTTATCGAATACGTAGCTGACTTTGTACTTGGCTTGGCTTCGGATGTCTAAAGTGCTGCTGAATGGCTGGAAATAATATTTTAAGCTTATAATATCACACAGGTATGTTTTCACCCCCTGTTGAAACACTACTTAACAAGTTCAAACATCTTCATGCGCGCTGATTTTTTACTGATCGCCACTGCCACCACTTTCGAATGACATTATTTTTTGCCATGTAACACCGAAAGAGTCTGAATGGCATCTTCTAGCCACTACGCCTTAAGCGGCCTTAACTACGCCTTAACGTTGATAATGCTTTTCTGAAAGGCAGAAAGCATTTTGCGTCACAGGATGGCACCTGCCAAACTACGATGGCAAGTACGCATTAAGAGGTAGGCATTTCATGAGCCACTACGAGCCCGTACGCGGTTAGCCAATACATGGGTTTCATTGGTGGCTAAGCTGGGGAATTCACACAACTATGTTTCAGCAGCAACTACTTGTTAAGTGGGTACGTATTAATGAGGTTTCACTGTATATACATGTCGAGCTGCTAATCCCGCCGGACTTCGGTGTCCACTGTACCTGAGACGCGGAGAAATGGTTATAAGTTTGATTTGGTTTGTTCGCAAAGTCTGAGTCTGAGTGTTCGAGAAGAATTGTCAAGATCCCTCAATAATTGGTATTCGTCATATCGGCCCGTATTCAGGCAAAATTTGAAGCCTCGTGACAGTACGGATTTTCATTCTTTGCTTAGTGGTGCCTTTGAGAGGTTAATAATGTTTTGACTTCCAACCTGCCTAATCTTTGTTAAAAAATTGCCTGTGGTTTAACTGTGGTTAAACCTGGAGGATTGCAAAAGCAACATCTGCGCGTAGCCAAATGTTGTTGCGTGAGCTACACTGCCCACAGTCTCGCAGTTTCACGTGCTCTTGCACAACCACACTGCGCATGCGCGAGGAGCAAGTGACGTCACTACGCACAGCTTGTTTGCTTGTAGATAGAGGAGAGGAACGCAGAATTGGCTGGGAGCGCGAACACGTCATGTACGGCGCCTTGTCGCGTTTGTCAAAAAATCTTGTGAATGTTGCTGATTATTTTTACAAATTAAATTTCTTACATGATAAAAATATTGTTTAAGCATTAAATGCTCGAACACAGCCCTCGTTGTCATGACAACGGTGGGACGCCACCGCGGGCGTCTGCTTGCAAATGGCGCCGCTTGGAGAGAAATGCTTTCATCCTTGTACACCTCGGTCTTTTTACTTCGCAAGCTCGGCAGACACAAACGGTAAGTGGAGTTCCACTCAATACACACGTTCTGTGTGCTGTGTCCCGTGCGCCTTGAAGAGTGTCTTTTAGCCACACACAGCAAGGAAAAGGAGCGCTGTCATACTGGATACGTTCGGCTGCACAGTGTACGAGGGGGTACCCAAAAGAAACCGGACTAAATTTTTTGGTCGGCAAAGCTTCTGTGGTACCGCGTTTTGCCACTAGGAGCGCATAGAACGAACATTCCAGAGTCAGTAAGCCGAGTGCCGTCACTGAAGGAGGTCAGGCTAGTTTAGGCAGAGTTTTAGAGTGACGACTGTTTTGTGTGAATGTCGTTTTTGCAATGGCTGATTTTCGTGAACAGCGTGCTCAGGTGAAATTCTGATTTTTGCTCGGAAAAAGTTGAATGGAAACTCTTGAAATATTAAGAAAGACGTACAAGGACGATGCTATGGGGACAACTCAAGTGTTCCTGAATCGAATCCTGAATCAAAGCAACAATCATGCCAATGGAAAACTTCAAATTCACCTCGCCTCAAGAAAGCTCGTCAGGTGAAACCAAACCTCAAAACAATGCTGATTTGTTTTTTCGACGTGAGAGGAGTCGTCCATTGAGAATTTGTTCCGCAGGGTCAGAGAGTTAGCCAGGCTTTCTACTTGGATGTTTTGAAAAGATTGGGCAACTGTGTGCGGTGGAAGCGGCCAGATTTGTGGCGGTCGAGTGACTGGTTTTTCCATCACGGCAATGCCCCTGCTCACACAGCCCTCTCTCTACGACAATTTTGGACCAAAAATGGCGTGACCCCTATTCCTCAACCCTCATACTCTCCCGACCTTGCCCCGTGCTACTTTCTTTGTTTCCTACAATGAAAAAATAGGTGAATGGAAAGCGTTTCGCTGATGTTGCTGAGGTGAATAAAAAAACGACGGAGGCACTGCAAGCATCACAAAAGAGGAATTTAAACAATGTTTTGAAAAATGGAATGAAAGATTCCACAAGCGTATCATTGCAAGTGGGGAATACTTTGAAGGAGATTGAAGGTCTGTGCTTAAAATGTGAACAAATAAGTTCGAACAAAAATAAGTCCGGTTTCTTTTGGGTACCCCCTCGTACGGCAGGCGCAGAAAAACAGGACGCGATTGGGAGCGGCAGCTCCTTCTATAGAAAATAATCGTATCTCGTCCCTCCTCAGCACTATGCAGAGGCGCGCTACTACCAAATGTGTTGTTTGTGCTGCACATACACGACAGTGATTACAGCTAGTGTGCCATTCACAGCGTGGCGTGGCGGCGTCTTCTTGACGCGGTAGCGCCCAGAATGGAAAGAAAAATAAACCAAAAGCAAAAAAGTAAACACAGGAGACAACATTATAGGTTTGTGCACTCGACATTTAAACGAGTCCACTGCTGCCGCGTGCCACTGATATATCTTAGAAAAAGACAGTAGAGTAGGTTCATTATTTTCATAGTAACCTACCTCATCACCGACTACAGGCAATATATGGAATGCGCGTATTAACTTGTGTATAACCGCTGCAGTAGTATAGAACACTGAGATCAGGGGGTGCGCGTTAAAGAAAGTGCTTTTATGACTGGCCACGAGTTTGCGCAATATTTTTCTCTGCCCTAAAGCACTCGCTTCCATGAGCGCTTCAAACGTGGCATTAGAAAATGATCCCAATTGTGAGATAGGTAAAATGTTTAGGGGAATCCCCCAAGGTGGAGTACTATACTCCACCTTAGGGGATTCCCCTAAACATTTGACCAACCCAGCTCCCACTTCGAGTTATTGATCAATTCGCTCTCGCCCTACCACAAACTTGCCGTACCGATTAGCTCAGTTGGTAGAGCGACTGCTCCGGTGAAGCAGTGGTCCCGGGTTCGAACCCCGGACCAGGACGAATTTTTCTTTAACTACAAGCTTTCTGAGAAAGCTGTATAGCTTTCCTTTCTAGCCGTGTGGCTGCGCTTGGGTGGACGTCAATGAGTAATTACTCCCTTATTACAATTGTGAGGTAACAGCTTACAAATCAGTAACGCCTCCTCACCTACCAATAACGGTTCGAAAGAATGCATGCAAGAAAGGCCATCTGATGCAGTCATTACAGACTCCTGAATTTGACAGATTATGCTACCGAAAGTGGACCGTAGGTAAATCATTCACCTCATTGACCTGTTCTGGCACATGTAGCACACTGGGCTGACCCACTAGGCCGTTTTTATTTTCGTCACTACGACGCTCCTCTTGCATGCATTGTTGCCCAAAGGATTTTTTCTAAGTCTGATTCTGTGACATTATCCAGCTGCTTTATTGCAGGGCCTTGTGCGCCCCCTCTCTCCTTTTTTTGTCGAGTCTAACAGCACCGTTTTTGAATAAAAAAGCAATAAATTTACTTTCCTGCATTTGTATACTTACAAGCATGTGTGTGTATAATTCTGCTACAAGCAAGTTTTGCTCACAAATTTTGGCGCTACTTATTTGCTTTGAGCCAAGTCTGCATACTTCTTGGGATTCAAGGTGCAAAGACGGAAACAAAAATAACAATACTGTAGTTGCCTCCGCTTTGGCACACTGCGCAGGTAAAACGAACTGTTCCCAAGTGACATCAGTCCAGTGCAAAATTGTTGACATTCCTTCATGTAATGATGACTCTTTGTGGCAGGGTCATAACTTGGCTTACATGAGATGAGTTCTGTACTTGAAGGTGCAGCCCAAATAAAACATTGAGTTTAGCTAACAGATATCTGGTCAGTGCCTTACAGCTGCGCTAACACCCTTGCAGACCGCTGCAAGGTTCAACCATCCTGCTTACAAGCAATGGGTCACTTAGTGCACCAAAAGAAGAGTGTCATCATGCTGAACCTACAAGAGGACTAGCTGCAACATAGGGCTAAACATTGCCTGGTTTATTATTTAGTTTTTAAATGCTAGCATCATAAAAGCACAAAATTGTCCTTTACTAACAATGCATTACATGCATAGGGAAACTGCTCAGAAGGTGTGTTGATGAACATATTTTAGTTTCCCTTGGCACATATGCTAAACATCTGCTTGACTTCACTGAGCCTGAGAATTTGTCACTGTGCTGGCCTTATCCAAATGCTGATGCAGTGAAATAAATATTGGCTAGTCCGCTCCATCTTTCTTTGGCTCGCATTTCAAAATAGCCTTGCCCTTTATTCTTGCAGATGCCGTCCCGGAATACGTGACGCCTGGGGATGGTGAATGTGCTGTGGAGTATCCAGCAGTCTTTGGATGAATGAAATAAACATTTCAAGGGTCAAGACTCAAACATTTGACAAAAGCACTTGGGAAAGGGAAATTTATAACACAATTTGAACAGTTCACTGGTAATGGTACATTATTAGCCAGCAGTAATGCACTATACTTGGTCTTGGGATCCATACCTACTGAAACTGTCTTGATCATTTTATTGACGCTGGTATGCAATGCACTCTGGCTAACAGCCAAAATCCTGTTTAAGAAAAGCTCTATAGGTGCGTACTAAGTGCAATGTATATTTGGATTTTCAAGGACACTGCTATCAGGCGAGAATAGCATTCGACACTCGGAATGAAACAAACATTCCCCTATTTGCACTTGGCCAGTTGATACATTGCACACTTTACCAGTTCTAAACTCTCTTCTGCAGAGCCATTGTGTTCAAAGTATTCCGCCGGCTCTCCAAGCACCTCAACCCATCCGTGCCACAACCCCCATTTTCCTTTCAGCACCTTACTTTCAGACTCAAATCACACTACCTGCTTGTCGCACACTGTTTCACTATATGCCAGTCTTGATAGCGTTTGGGTATTTTTATTCGGGACTGTGCTCAGGAGCCACTTTATAAGTCACTCTTGGAGGGGGCAGTCCCATTTGAACCATGTCTGCGTTTTTCGTAAAGAAAAATGAGGTTCAGCATTGTTTTCGAACGTGAAATTTCTTACTTGGGGGGGGGGGGGAGGGGCATAAATTTGCTCCAGGCCATGACTCTACATTCTCTTTGCATATATGCCACGCAGGAAGAGGACATTACTCGGCCCCTCAGAAACCCTTGGGGGTCCTCCAGGGCAAAGTTTGAAGAGTTGCTCAGCAACCCATGCATTTCAGCACTACTGTAGGATTGAAAGAGCATTTATTATGTCCAAAACTGCGAACACATCTTGTAATGACAGAATCATTCTTGAAAGCTAGATGTCTGCCACATGATCTTGGCTGGAAAAGAAAAAACAGCGAGCAATAGTCAACATTTGTCCACACCTGTGGGTGATGCTTAACCCGAGTTCATCATGCAAGCTTTAGTACACCTTTAGTGCTACTCAGAAATGAATATTTTGCTAATGAGGCACACCTATGCTGCAGCCAAAGGACATGCCGATATGTTGCACTTGTGTGCACTTTGTGGGGTGTCTGCTAAACTGCTCTTCTCAAACTGTCTGACTTTTGCATCTTTTCCCCACTAAAATTTCAGCTAAAACTCCCCGACCAATGAAAATACTCAAAAACAAAGTCACCTCTCTCTCCAAATAAAGAATAAACAATAAGATTAAAAAATGAGCCGTATTGTAATCCAGTCAGAACGAAAAGCCATTACCTGAAACTGCAAACGCTGCAATGAAAAAGGATTTGTCACCCCTTTCAAGAAAGCATTTCTTTTTTTCCCTGTGAAGTCCAGCTATCGGCTGCAATTTGTGAAGCGATCATTGCTTCTAAACCAGCTGTTTAGTATGGACGGCTACCCTTTCCTTCCAAGCAACTGATGATTGCATGAAGTGTGTGCAAACCTTTTTTTTTAACAGTGGCTTCAAATAGAATCAAAAGTTCTTGGATAGTTCAAATATTGAAACATAGTTTAAATTAAAAGACAAATGCATCTCAACATAGTGATTAATAGAAACGAACCTTACACAAAAATATTTCACATCATTTTTGTATCGCAACGCCATCCAGCACTATATAATGAGGCAGGAAAAGTAATATAGAAGCTAAAGCTCACACAAGGCATAACTCTATATATGGGAAAAGTTATGTCAGTAAGACTAAATTTTTACATGACAAGGGATCTGCTGAATGTTGCCATAAAACACTGTAAACTGGCCAACATGTTCTGCAAGTAGAGATCCTCTTGTTATAATTCAGACATAGAAAAGGCATATTTCCTTTCAGTTGCTGATAAGGCTAGATATCCGTCAGTGGTGGAATGAGGTCAACCTGAGAGAGGATAGAGCTATGCATTGCTGTCAAACAAAACATGACTTGCAAAATGCACAAAGAGCAATAATTTAAGGCACAACCCCAACATGACAACCCCTTTCATGCTCCCATGTGACACCTCAAGGCGTAGCTCTGACTGGAATGGCAGCCCAAAAAGTCTTCTTGGTGGCACAAAGCTTGCTCAGCCTTTTATCGCCACACTACAATCCCCCACGGGAATGGGCCTATAAATTCTGTCACAATTAAACTAGGAATGAGCGTAGTGATTTAGGCAGCTGTTTTTCTTCCCAGCACATCGCCAATGCCCGACTGATCTGAGTGCGTAGATTTTGGATGTCGTTAAAATTATGGTTACAAAATTTATGCTGTTTTAATGGTTCATAAGAGCAGAGATATCTTATGGCATCACACAGGCTTTCACAAGAGTAACAGACAGCTTAAAGCGAAGAAACTTTTGGGAAATTCTGTAAATGATACTCTACATGCACAGAGGGATGTCATACACTGCAATACTCATTGTACTGCCAGAAAATTTTTTTTACACTTTTCAGAAAGGCACCGTTCAAGAAGAGGCCAGACCACGCATAACATTTGCCTACGCATCGTTGAAACTGAGTAATTTTCTTTGTGCTTGAAGTTTCTATAACACTGTGCAACACGAAACAATAAAGGCTACGAAGTTGTCTTTACACCCAAACATGAATACAAAAACCATATATAAATATTTTAAATGAGTATGAACATCAATTCTTGATTTAAGCTTGTTTTCTTTAAACTGTCGTGAAAGATATTAATATACATGGTGAATCATGTGGAA
The DNA here is from genome assembly GCF_055824585.1 of Amblyomma mixtum. NCBI lineage: Eukaryota > Metazoa > Arthropoda > Arachnida > Ixodida > Ixodidae > Amblyomma > Amblyomma mixtum. The sequence goes on along the minus strand of NC_143016.1, from coordinate 135,694,967 downwards.
TTGTCCCGCGCCTGCTCAGTAATTAAAACGCAGAATAATACACTTGTCACATATGGGCAGATTGAAGCCCTTTAAGATAGTATTTCTTTATATAAAAGGAGTTACGTGAGGTGTCACAGTGGAAAGTGAAATGACGCGTCGCTAAAGAGAGCTCTTTAATAAGGGAGCACAGCAATCTCCCTCAGCTAGCTACAGAAGCACTCCTGTTCCCAGTGTGCAACACAATACACTTAAACCTAGCGAACACGTAAAAAATCAAAATAGTCTATACCCGGAATTTTTAATGTAAAATTTCTTCAGTAATGCGCGGAACAGCAACGCAATTTAGACTCTGAAGGGAGAGCAATTCTGGCGATCCTTACTAAACGAATGGAGAGACGTTTTTCCAGGTTTTGGTGCTGCTTCGAAGGCACCCGCGGCTATTCCGAAGGCCGCAAGAAACCAAGCGCCAGTTATGCATGTATAATGTGCTCTTTGTACCAGGTTGTGTTAGGCACAACTGAGCAGAGCACTGTAAAGCACTGCAGCAGTGCGCATAGTCTTTCGTACCTATTTCGGCACCCATTTACTTTTGAACAAGGACCCCATTGTATTAACTTCCATGATGTGAAATTTTAGAGGACTCTCCTATCACAAGATTGATGTCCATCATCAATGAAACTTTCTCTATGTTGTGGTAAAATGTATGCTCAAAAATTCGTAACTGTGAAAGTTTTCTTTCTACACTCTGGCTGTACACAGTGGTCGCACATGTAGCCCTGCAATATCTTTACCTGTGAGTCAGCTACAGCCTTGCGTATTGCAAGTGGAAAACAGGACTTCAAAGGCTTCTTGATCTGAAGGTTAAAGGCTTGTTCAATGACATGCAGACAAGACTTTTAGTCACATCTGAGTTAAATCGAGAGTAAGCTATGCCACATTTCTCGGCAGCGGTGGTGGCCTCGACAGCACACGCCTGACACGCTTCTTTCACCTATGTTACAAGTTTTCTGTTGCGGCAGCTATCCTTGAGGCAGAAGTGTCCGAACTGGTGGCTTCGACAGCGATCTTGCTGCTTGCTGAAACGTCAGTGCAAGGCTCCGCCGGTGGTCTCTCCTCTGACGTCATTTGGGATTATCTCCACCGCCAGCGATCGACGGCAGAAAAGCACAGCACAGAGCCCTCGTCTTCACTCGGCAGCGGTGGTGGCTTCGACAGCACACGCCTGACACGCTTCGTTCACCTATGTTACAGGCTGGAATGTATTCAATTGTGTTTTTATAAATCAATATTGTCTCATTTTTGCTGCCACTGCTGCCCCAGTGTTCCTGCATGAGATGGCGCCGCCTGTCGTTGCTAACTCGATCAAGGGTGTGCGGCAAGACTTGCGGGATATTCTAACTGCTCTCGAACGGGAGTTCCGAAAAGAAAACAGGGAGTTAAAAGCCAGTATTGAGTTTTTTTAGTGCGAAATTTGATGAAATGAGCCCTCAGTGCACTCAATTGGAAGAGGAGAATTCTATCCTCAAGGAAAGAAATGAGACCCTGTTTGCTGAATGCGATCAACTCAAGAAGCGGGTATCGGACAACGAGCAGCGCATAGTCAGTCTCGAGCAGTATTCAAGAAACCGGAATACAGAAGTAAACGGCCTTCCATTCACGAAAAATGAGAAGCCTGCCCGCCATCCTAGAGAACATAGGCGATTTGGTGCAAGAGCCAATTACTCAGAGCGACGTCGAGGTGTGTCACCGGGTGAAGTGCAAAGATGAAACACAGTCAAACATTTTTGTACAGTTTCGCGATCGCACAAAACACGCTGATGTACTGGATAGGGCAAAAAAGAAGCGGTTGTGCAAAACTGACTTTGGCTTTTCCGAGGAGTCTCCAGACTTCCTAAACGAGCATCTACGCCCTGCGCTAAAGAAACTGCTCGGCATGACAGTCGCAAGAAAGACTGAAAAAGGGTGTCGTTTTGTGTGGACGAGAGACGGCAAAATTTTTGCGCTCAAATCTGAAACGTGCCGTAAACGTCAAGTGGCGCGTATCGCTGACCTTGAGAAGATGCAGTAGACTCGGTCGTCATGGGACTGGAGGCTCTGAGGAAAAACAAATTTTTAACACCCGATGAGTGTCTACTTTTACATGCGGTGAAGCCAATTGCACTTGTTTTCTTCATTTTAATGCCCAGTCAGCTCGTAACAAAGACGATAAAATTTCTGCGTTTCTTTATTCGTTTGGATCTCTTTTTTATGTCGTAGTGATTACAGAAACATGGTATAAGGCAGACTATGAAGTATTAAATACGCCTGGATATGACACGTTTTTCATAAACCGGCATAATAAAAAAGGCGGTGGTGTTTTGATCTTATCAAAAAAGGACGCGAAATGTGAAATCCTAGAAAAGTTTTCTGTTATTACTAGCGATTATGAAGTGGTTTCTGTACAACAAAATCAGTCGGTTTATTCTGCAGTATATCGACCAACAAATGGAAAAGCATCCTGCTTTTTGTCCTTTCTTGAAAGCTCTTTGAATTGGATTAACGATAACAAATATACCCTTGTGACCTAAACATCAATTTACTTAGTAGCTCTCCTATTCAAACAGAATTATTCCAGGTGCTGGAATCTAATGCATTCACCAACATCATTCATCATCCAACACGTATTCAAGGTGACAACCCTACATTGCTAGACGTATTCATCACAAATGTTAGCGAAGAACTGCAAGAGGCATCTGGGGTAATAACGGCTGAAATCAGCGACCATTTACTTATATACTTCCCGTCTAAACACTTATCACCTAAAACATCAACTCAGGAGTGTTATCCTGTAAGATTACGGCATATCACTGAAAAAACCTTGCAACATTTTTTTTGATACACTGGCACACGCGAACTGGAATGCCGTCTACACTGCGTCTGATCCCGAGGAAGCATATAACGCATTTTTTTTTCAAGTCCTTAAAGATATTTATGATGAATGCTTTCTGTATAAAAAAAGAACACGGACAACAAAAGCACGAAAATTATGGTTATCAAATGAATGCTTAACAGGAATTGGCGTGAAAAATGCACTTTTTCAACGTTTTTTGAATACCAAAGCCACGAAGGACCTTAAGAAGTTTAAAAGCTACCGAAATTATGTGAACACCATGCTAAGAAAGGCCAGGAGACACTACATAAACAACCTATTTAATACGGGAATATTAAGAAATACGGACATTGTGTGGAAACGTTTGAATAATTTAATAAATAACAACAGAAAGCCGACTGCTACCGAGATAATTTCCAATGGTAAAATGCTGTCCGAATGTGAGTTGGCAAATGCTTTTAACGATTTTTTTTTTCATCTATGGCTTCTACAAGTCCTTCCTATGACTACTTAGAACATATGGGGCCCAAAATTTGTGAGAGTGCATTCCTAACTCCCGTCACCCGAGAAGAAGTTATTGAGACGGTCCAGTCAGTAAAAAATAGTAGCAGTTGTGACGTAGATGGTCTTCAGATTCAGCCAGTGAAGTATGTATTACAGATAATTGCGTCACATTTGGAGTATATTATCAATCTACCTTTCTCGTCAGGTATCTTCCCAAAAGGGCTGCAAACCGCTCAAGTGACTGTAATATTCATGGGTGGAGACAAAAATAATTTAGGAAATTACGGGCCGATATCTATACTTCCAGTCTTTTCGAAATGTATAGAGAAATTAATACATGATCGGATGACCGGTTTCAGTAACAAACATTATCTAAAACAGCCTCTCAGTTTGGTTTTACGAAAGGAAAATCTACCGAATCAGTGCTCCTTGCTCAAAAAGAAATAATTCTGGATTCATTTGAAAAACAATTATATACTCTAGGCGTCTTTATTAACTTTTCAAAAGCCTTTGACCAATTAAATCACGCTACGCTACTTTCAAAACTTGAACATTACGAATTCCGCGGCGTTTTCTTGCAACTACTTCAAACGTATCTTAACTACCGCCAGCAACAGGTAACCATCAATGGCTATACTTCAAACCTAAAACCTGTTTGCGCAGGCGTCCCGCAAGGCAGCATGCTAGGACCTTTACTGTTTAACCTATACATCAATGATATAATTAACACTGACAAAACTGCCACATATATTATTTATGCAGACGACGCGAGCATTTTTTTTTACTGGATCCACAGTACTTAAACTACAAGAAAGGGCTAACAAGATGCTTGATCAACTACTGTCTTGGAGCACATCTTCATCTTTGAAAATTAGTGCGACAAAAACGAAGGCTATTATATTCCGCTCTAAAAACAAACCTCTTGATTTTAATCCTGTTCTAACACTCGGTTCCAACGCATTAAAAATTGTCTCTTCAACAAGAAATCTGGGTGTTATATTTCATGAGAACATGCTCTGGAATAATCATATCAATAATCTTATTCGAAAACTTTCTAGGGTAGTAGGAATCATCTCCAGGGTGCGCTTCTTATTGCCTCAGAAGCTTAAGGTGTTATTATATAATTTGTAGCGAACCACGACGGTCGCGCCTGATTCCGCCTAGGCCGATCGCTGCCAGAGCGCCGACGACGACGAAGCGTCGCAAAAAGACGAAGTGCCGTCGCGCTGCACGAGATCGCTTGGGTCGGACTGGCCGTCTTCTGCGCTGCCCGCCGTTCTGCTCGCCGCTTTGTGTCGCCTGCCGTGAACACCACGCCCTGTACCATTTGTGCAGAAACCCCCTTTCACTTGGTGGAGGTGCGGATTTACTGCCTTCTTGGCACTTCAAGGCCGTCCGTTTCCGAATTTCACCATGCCTCAAGATTCCGAACAGCCGCCGATCCTTGTGCCACATACTCCTGCCCCACAGCCGCCGACAGTCGTCTGCGCTGGAGCTTTGCGCCAGCGCGACCCCGCTGTTTTCAGCGGTACCGGGGACCACGACGTCGAGGACTGGCTAGCCTCGTACGAGCGGGTCAGTACCCACAACAAATGGGACGATCCCCTAAAACTGAACAACGTCATTTTCTATCTGACGGACGTTGCTAATCTGTGGTACCGCAACCATGAGCCTGACATCACATCGTGGACCGCCTTTAAGCAAAATTTCGCTGACGTCTTCGGCCGGCCTGCGGTGCGCAAGCTGCGTGCTGAGCAACGCCTGCGTGCTCGGGCGCAGCTGCCTGGTGAAAATTTCACCAGTTATATAGAGGACGTGGTGGATCTGTGCAAACGTGTGGATGCTTCGATGCCCGAGCGCGCCAAGATCGACCACATTCTGAAGGGCATTGACGACGACGCATTCCAGATGCTTCTCGCCAAAAATCCAGCCACCGTCGTCGACGTCATCGCACAATGCCAGAGCTACGACGAACTCCGTAAGCGCCGTTTTCTCACTCGCTCTCCACTCTCTCCACCGGAGCCTCTGGGCGCTTTGACATCTGACTCTGACCAGTCGCTACTGCTGCCGCAGATCCAGCAGTATATTCGCGAAGAAGTTGCTCGACAGCTGTCCCTCGTCCACCCGAGCACTGCCACTTCCTCTTCTCTTGTGCCTTCGCTGCAGCGCGTCATACGCCAACAAGTGGCCGAAGCTCTTCCTCCTCCCCCTGAAGTTCCTTCCGTCCCTCCTTTGACGTACGCTGGCGCCGCAGCACATTATAGCCAATCCACCCCTGTGGCAGCGCCCTTGACGTACGCCGCCGTGGCTGCACGGCCTGCGGTGTTGCCACCTCGTCAGCCTGTTCTGCGCCCGGCACCGGCCCCACCAGCGGCTCCGCTTCCTCCTTCTCCTTCGCCATATTACAACCCTTGGCGCACACCAGACAATCGTCCGATATGCTTTTCATGTGGCTTCCCCGGACATGTGGCCCGCCGCTGTCGACGCCGCATGGTCGCCCCTAGAACGGTTGCGCCTCCTGCCTGTTCACCTGAGCAGCTCCGTTCTGTTCCACCTCCGGAGCCCTACGCCACTGACGATCGTCCGTATACGACCCGTCGATCCCCGTCCCCACGTCGCCGTTCACTTTCACCTATGCGCCGTCGCCCTACATCTGCTGACGAGGGAAACTAAAATCCGCAGTTCCCGAGGCAAGAACTGCGTGCTCTTCAAACAGCTCAAGGCCTCAACTTTCTCCCGCGAACATTCTATTGGTTTCCGTCGATGGTTTTTCTGTGTACGCGCTTGTGGACACGGGTGCTGCTGTGTCTGTTATTCATGAGAGACTGTGCCGTCGGTTACGAAAAGTCACGACTTCATTTTCTGGTTTGTCGCTTCGGACTGCTACCGAAGAGAGGATCGCACCTTTGGCCGCATGCACAGCGCGGGTCGTCATTGCCGACATTTTGTACAGTGTTGAGTTCGTGGTCCTGCCGTCTTGTTCCCACGACGTAATTCTCGGGTGGGACTTCCTATCAAAAAATAACGCCGTGATAAATTGCGCCCGCGCAGAGGTAGAATTTTCTGTATTGTCTGACGAACCGGCCGACGACCACCATTTCCTGTGTCCGCAGAAGATCACAGTAAGTGAAGACGTCGACATCGCTCCGGAGGCTTCAGCGCTGGTATCCCTCTCGTGCCCTGCCACACCCGCCGTCGCAGTTTTCTTTACGCCCTCGTCTTCCTTCGTTCATCGCAAAAACCTGCCGCTGCCGTACGCTGTTCTCGATGTTCACGGAGGTCTAGCGAAAATGCTTATTTATAATCCGTCTGCATGCCCGCTTACCCTGCTACGTGGTGAGACTCTTGGCTCAGTTCAACCTGCCCACCTTCTCTCTGACCTGGATGCACCTGTGACCTCCCGCAGTTCCTCCATCAATGCTCTTCATCCTGATTCGGCACCCGATCCGTTGCCCGACCCCTTCTTCCAAGCCGCCATCGACGCCGCTCTTCCTTCTGCCTACCGGAAGCAGCTCTCAGCTCTACTAAACACGTTTCGCTCCGCTTTCGACGCCGCCCACACTCCTCTAGGCCGGACTTCCACCGTCGCTCATCGCATTGAGACCGGCTCTCACCCCCCTTTTCGCCAGCGGCCATATCGTGTGTCGGCGGCAGAGCGCCGCGTGATTAGCGAACAAGTTGAGGACATGCTGCACCGTGGTGTCATCCGTCCGTCTCACAGCCCTTGGTCGTCGCCGGTGGTACTTGTCAAGAAGAAAGATGGTTCAATCCGATTTTGTGTCGATTACCGCCGCCTCAACAAAATTACCCACAAGGACAATTACCCTCTTCCCCGCATCGACGACGCTCTTGACAGCCTCCAAGGCGCTGAGTACTTTTCGTCCCTTGACCTACGTTCCGGCTACTGGCAAGTACCGATGGCTGCACCTGACAGAGAAAAGACAGCATTTGTTACACCCGACGGCCTCTACGAGTTCAACGTGATGCCGTTCGGTCTGTGCAACGCTCCCGCCACATTCGAAAGGATGATGGATAACATCTTGCGGAAGTTGAAATGGCAGACCTGCCTCTGCTACCTGGATGACATTGTTGTCTTTTCCGCCGATTTCACCACACACATTGCACGCTTAAAGCAGGTTTTGACTTGCCTGACAGACGCCGGACTGCAGCTGAATCTCAAGAAGTGCCACTTCGGAGCTCGGCAGTTGACAATATTGGGGCACATCGTCTCCAAGGAAGGCATTCTCCCTGACCCGGCCAAGCTCCGTGCTGTGGCGCAATTTCCTAAGCCGGTTTCGCTCAAGCAACTTCGAAGCTTCATAGGTTTGTGTTCTTATTTCCGGCGCTTCGTACGCCATTTTGCGTCCATCATTGCGCCGCTGACGAAGCTACTTGGCGGGACCAATGACATATCTGGCTGGTCGGCCGAGTGCGACGAAGCGTTCGCTACCC